>NW_024058181.1:0-64601 GCF_016432855.1 Salvelinus namaycush
CTCTCTAGGTCATGCCAGTAGGCTACAGTAGGTTGTAACTCTCTAGGTCATGCCAGTAGGTTACAGTAGGTTGTAACTCTAGGTCATGCCAGTAGGTTACAGTAGGTTGTATCTCTCTAGGTCATGCCAGTAGGCTACAGTAGGTTGTATCTCTCTAGGTCATGCCAGTAGGCTACAGTAGGTTG
Source organism: Salvelinus namaycush (assembly GCF_016432855.1). NCBI lineage: Eukaryota > Metazoa > Chordata > Actinopteri > Salmoniformes > Salmonidae > Salvelinus > Salvelinus namaycush. The sequence goes on from NW_024058181.1 coordinate 186, forward strand.
TATCTCTCTAGGTCATGCCAGTAAGTTACAGTAGGTTGTATCTCTCTAGGTCATGCCAGTAGGCTACAGTAGGTTGTATCTCTCTAGGTCATGCCAGTAGGCTACAGTAGGTTGTATCTCTCTAGGTCATGCCAGTAGGCTACAGTAGGTTGTATCTCTCTAGGTCATGCCAGTGGGCTACAGTAGGTTGTAACTCTCTAGGTCATGCCAGTAGGTTACAGTAGGTTGTAACTCTCTAGGTCATGCCAGTAGGTTACAGTAGGTTGTATCCAAGTGGAAACAATTATCAACGCAACGTGGAAAGTGTCGAATTTGGTCAACAACAAAATGAAAGGCTTATTTGCTACGTGAGGTTTACTTGAACCAACAGAAGTTTCGTAATGATTAAGTTGTTATGTGGACACGTGACATACCGACAACTTTGATAAAAACACTATAGGAGTTGTCTCCAGATCGCTATGCATATTCATGCTAGTAGCTTAGCATCTCTCTCCATTGAATACAGGCGGTGCATATTCATGCTAGTAGCTTAGCATCTCTCTCCATTGAATACAGGCGGTGCATATTCATGCTAGTAGCTTAGCATCTCTCTCCATTGAATACAGGCGGTTGACGACAACAGCCCTCATAGAATATAAACAATAGATTACAATAATAAGATTAATCCACCAATCCAAAGAAAGGATAGGCGGGAGCTAGACAACCCACAGTGCCGCTTTGTGGACAACTACTCGCCTTGTTAGGGCGGAGAGACATCTTGTCAGTATATCCATAATCTTCGTTGTAGCCAACCCAACTCTCACATGGCACTATTGGGGGGCACGGTGTGTAGTAAAACATCACTACATGAAAATCTCTACATGCCGTGCCCCCAGTCTGCGGTCAGCAGATAGACCCTTCTCAAATATATATGTTAAGTCGCTTTTTGGAAACGGAACAGAGAAAACAAGGGGTAGCTTGCTCTCTACGTCTGATTCTAGACATATCAGTCATCATCCCAGGGCCCTCCGTTGAAGAGGTATTGACGAGCCAACTCTGAAAATCCAAAGTTAAAAACACATTTAAGACGGTACTTACTGGTGTTAATCAGATCTCCTATCTCCACCTCTTCATCTTTCAATGTGACAGTAATCTCCCCTTCCTTCTTCACTCCAAAAACTGCATCCTCCTCTTTCTCTTCCTCCTCTTCTTTCACTGTAACATCCTCCTCCTCCTCTTTCACTCTGAACACGTCTTCCTCTTCTTTCACTGAAACGTCTTTCTCTTCTTCTTTCACTGTGACAGCCTCACGCTCTACTTCTTGTTTTAATGTGACATCCTCTTTCTTCCTTCTCCTCTTTCACGACAATGTTCAGCCCCAGAGCTTCTTTCTCCGTCCAGCAGACCTCTTCTTTAACAAGAGGGGAGAAGCTTACTGACCTCATGGTCGGGGATGTTAGCTAGCTATCATTAGCGACTAGGCTAGTGCTAATTTAACCAGCCAGCTACTATAGCTGACTAATACAAAATAACGTAATATTAAATAGGTTAACAAGTAGATACGACCTAAGTGTGTCGAAAAACACAGTCGGTAATATACACCGAAAGCGTATAAATAGCTTGAATCTTTCGGCTCTGTTGGCTAGCAAGCTACCGAGGTGGTTGACGAGCTGTTTATGAAGAACCGTCCTCTAGATTATAGCTACTGCAAGCTACTGTAGGTCCAGGCTGCTCCTACATGGTGTAACAATACATCATGTAGATGTATATAATGAACAGACTAGGTCTATACTGCTCCTACATGGTGTAACAATACATCATGTAGATGTATATAATGAACAGACTAGGTCTATACTGCTCCTACATGGTGTAACAATACATCATGTAGATGTATATAATGAACAGACTAGGTCTATACTGCTCCTACATGGTGTAACAATACATCATATAGATGTATATAATGAACAGACTAGGTCTATACTGCTCATACGTGGTGTAACAATACATCATATAGATGTATATAATGAACAGACTATGTCTATACTGCTGCTACATTTTTGTATTATTATGTGTTATTTATTTCTCCTTTATTTAACCAGGTCGGCCAGTTGAGAACAAGTTCTCATTTACAACTGCAACCTGGCCAAGATAAAACAAAGCAGTTCGACACATACAACAACACAGAGTTACACATGGAGTAAAACAAACATACAGTCAATAATACAGTAGAAAAATAAGTCTATATACAATGTGAGCAAGTGAGGTGAGATAAGGGAGGTGAAGGCAAAAAAAGGCCATGGTGGCGAAGTAAATATAATATAGCAAGTAAAACACTGGAATGGTAGATTTGCAGTGGAAGAATGTGCAAAGTAGAGATAGAAATAATGGGGTGCAAAGGAGCTAAATAAATAAATACAGTAGGGAAAGAGGTAGTTGTTTGGGCTAAATTATAGATGGGCTATGTACAGGTGCAGTAATCTGTGAGCTGCTCTGACAGCTGGTGCTTAAAGCTAGTGAGGGAGATAAGTGTTTCCAGTTTCAGAGATTTTTGTAGTTCGTTCGTATTAATGCAGATATTATGGACATTTTATTTAAAACATGTAATTAAACTATAATTGTAGCTCCTTTAATTTAGACCCAAAATGTATTTGCTATGTGTGCTATTGCCCCGGCTATTAAAAGGAACAGGCGACTATTTGAGACTCAGCCTCAGAAATGTTTGGTCACATGGAATCAAGTGGTCACTAGATGTCTACAGTGCCAAAGAGAATTATAGTTGAGGGTGTTGGGAGTGTTAAGTGTGTTGATATAACGGTAATAATGTCACATGGAATCAAGTGGTCACTAGATGTCTACGGTGCCAAAGAGAATTATAGTTGGGGGTGTTGGGAGTGTTGAGTGTGTTGATATAACGGTAATAATGTCACATGGAATCAAGTGGTCACTAGATGTCTACAGTGCCAAAGAGAATTATAGTTGGGAGTGTTAAGTGTGTTGATATAACGGTAATAATGTCAAAATTCCACTTTTAGTCTAAGGTACTAGATCACAGTGTTAGAGTTGTCACTATAGACCCGAGTGGTGCAGCAGTCTAAGGTACTGTATCACAGTGTTAGAGGTGTCACTATAGACCCGAGTGGTGCAGCAGTCTAAGGTACTAGATCACAGTGTTAGAGTTGTCACTATAGACCCGAGTGGTGCAGCAGTCTAAGGTACTAGATCACAGTGTTAGAGGTGTCACTATAGACCCTAGTGGAACAGCAGTCTAAGGTACTAGATCACAGTGTTAGAGGTGTCACTATAGACCTGAGTGGTGCAGCGGTCTAAGGTACTGCATGGCAGTGCTAGAGGCGTCACTAGAGGCGTCACCCGGATTCGATCCCGGGCTTTACCACAACCTGCCGTGATCGGGAGTTCCATAGGGCGGCACACAATTGGCCAAGCGTCGCCCGGTGTTTCCTCCTACACATTGGTGCAGCTGGCTTCCGGGTTAAGCGGGCGGGTGTTAAGAAGCGCGGTTTGACGGGTCATGTTTCAGAGGACGCATGACTCGACCTTCGCCTCCTGAGCCCATTGGGGAGTTGCAGCGATGAGACAAGATCCCCATTGGGGAGTTGCAGCGATGAGACAAGATCCCCATTGGGGAGTTGCAGTGATGAGACAAGATCCACATTGGGGAGTTGCAGCGATGAGACAAGATCCACATTGGGGAGTTGCAGCGATGAGACAAGATCCACGTTGGGGAGTTGCAGCGATGAGACAAGATCCACGTTGGGGAGTTGCAGCGATGAGACAAGATCCACATTGGGGAGTTGCAGCGATGAGACAAGATCCACATTGGGAGTTGCAGCGATGAGACAAGATCCACATTGGGGAGTTGCAGCGATGAGACAAGATCCCCATTGGGGAGTTGCAGCGATGAGACAAGATCCCCATTGGGGAGTTGCAGCGATGAGACAAGATCCACATTGGGGAGTTGCAGCGATGAGACAAGATCCACATTGGGAGTTGCAGCGATGAGACAAGATCCACATTGGGGAGTTGCAGCGATGAGACAAGATCCACATTGGGGAGTTGCAGCGATGAGACAAGATCCACATTGGGAGTTGCAGCGATGAGACAAGATCCACATTGGGGAGTTGCAGCGATGAGACAAGATCCACATTGGGGAGTTGCAGCGATGAGACAAGATCCACATTGGGGAGTTGCAGCGATGAGACAAGATCCACATTGGGGAGTTGCAGCGATGAGACAAGATCCCCATTGGGGAGTTGCAGCGATGAGACAAGATCCACATTGGGGAGTTGCAGCGATGAGACAAGATCCACATTGGGGAGAAAAAACGGGGGTAAAATGATAAAAAATGTTTAAAAATGACAACAACGGTTGCATCCCAACGTGGCAATAAACAGTAGGCAAAGTGACCATGTCAGGACAAAATGAACTCAAACGTTTTACCATTTTACCCACCATTTACAACAACGTCACTGAGCACCATCACTATCTTTCCTTCGTGGATCTCCTGCATGTTTACATATCTGGCATTACTCATCTCATATGTATATACTGTATTCTATCCTATTCTACTGTATCTTAGTCTATGCATTACTCATCTCATATGTATATACTGTATTCTATCCTATTCTACTGTATCTTAGTCTATGCATTACTCATCTCATATGTATATACTGTATTCTATCCTATTCTACTGTATCTTAGTCTATGCCCCTCTGACATCACTCGTCCATATTTTTATATATTCTTATTCCTTTACTTAGATTTGTGTGTATTAGGTATTTGTTGTGAGCTAGGAACACAAGCATTGAGTTAGATATTACTGCACTGTTGGAGCTAGAAACACAAGCATTAATTTAGATATTACTGCACTGTTGGAGCTAGGAACACAAGCATTAAGTTAGCTTTTTACTGCACTGTTGGAGCTAGGAACACAAGCATTTAGTTAGATATTACTGCACTGTTGGAGCTATGAACACAAGCATTAATTTAGATATTACTGCACTGTTGGAGCTAGGAACACAAGCATTAAGTTAGCTTTTTACTGCACTGTTGGAGCTAGGAACACAAGCATTTAGTTAGATATTACTGCACTGTTGGAGCTAGAAACACAAGCATTAAGTTAGATATTACTGCACTGTTGGAGCTATAAACACAAGCATTTAGTTAGATATTACTGCACTGTCAGAACTAGAAACACAAGCATTAAGTTAGATACTACAGCACTGTTGGAGCTATGAACACAAGCATTTAGTTAGATATTACTGCACTGTCAGAACTAGAAACACAAGTATTTGGTTAGATATTACAGCACTGTTGGAGCTATGAACACAAACATTTAGTTAGATATAACTGTTGGAAACACCCCATCTCTTTACATTACTTATGCATATTCAGTGGCCTGACTGCATCCAGACTATGTCAAAGGCCTATCCTGGTAGATCTGAACCTAATGCAGCTTGGAGTGATCAGATGACAGAAGTCACATTTAGGTGCCAGGTGTAACAGGCTGTAGATGCTCCATATCCATTGCTTTGAGTGTTTTATATAATATGACTAAATATGTTAATTTCTGTGTTGCAGGGGCAGTCAAGAAATGGAACGGCAAGGCCACAGAACATGACCACTCCACCATCAGAGCTGTGGGAGAACACCTCCAGCCCCTGGTAGAGGCGGGGGTAGTGTTTACCACTCCACCATCAGAGCTGTGGGAGACCACCTCAAGCCCCTGGTAGAGCCGGGGGTAGTGTTTACCACTCCACCACAGCTTCAGCAGGCTGGAAAAGTGATACTGTTTTTCATACTAAGATGGACCATCAGTCTGTTGATTGGTCAGTCATTGGATTCATTTGTTGAAATCAAATCAAGCTTTATTTATACAGCACATTTCAGACATGCAACACAATGGCTTCTCAGGAGAAAACAATGAAAATAAACAGGAATATTTAGAAACACAAACATAAGAGGATAAAAAAAACAATAATACCAACTTAAAGACTAATGAGCATCCTAAGGAAATGCCATTGATTAAAATATTAAAATATCCAATCCAAAAATATAAGCTTGTTTTTTAGGATGGGCTCTGAAAGTCACTATGGGGGTGTCCACTGAAAGTTGACTAGTAACAACAACTGGGACCTAAAAGACACCCACCATAAGACCCACTAAATCTGCCCAAGAAGAGGCAAACAAAAGAAAAACCCACACCAAACTTAAAGACAGGAAGCAAACCAAAAAGGTGGAGCAACTAAAGGTGTTGACTCTCCACATCTATCAAGACAACTGGAGCACTGGGCCAGACACTCTTAAATAGAACCTGGACCAGCTCAGGTGAAACACCTTCCCACTAACGAGATGGACAAGCCAGCACAGGTGTAACACATACTGACTAACGAGGTGACACCAATCAGTGCGTCCTACGAGCTAATGAGCTATACGTGCTGAAATCCAACCTCAAAACATAAATGGAAAAACCAAAGACTAACACCTTAAGAGAATGCTCACCACCAACAGAAAACAACTTCCATTTCACATTATAATCAACTACAATGCTTCACCTTCACCAATATAAACATGGTGTCTGTCTAACAACAATTAAAAACAAGATTTATTTTTCCCACAAAGAAACCTAAAACTCACTAGCTTCTAGAACTCTCGTCTCCTTGAAAGAGCCCAAACAAAACTCATCTCCAATACGGAAAAGCAGTCAAAATAAATTGTGATCCATGGCAACGCACTGGCTAAACGCAAAACACAAAACATTTTGACTGCCCACCCTTGAGACAATCAGCAACCAAGTTGTCCTCACCACAGACATGTCTGATTTCAAGAGGAAACTCCTGCAATATCCGTAGTAACTTTCCACCTCACTGCGGAGCTTCTCTCTCTTTTCAGGGTTCACTCAATAGGCATTTTGTTGGATCGGGGCCCAGTCCCCAATGTCATGCTCTAGTACATTTGGCACATGAGAGAATTAACCTTGATATTCTAAAAGCACAATGTCAATATTATTGTCAGTTGGTTGCATGAATAATTATCAAATGTTATTATGTTGAAATCAGTTGATTCTGGTTAGAGGACAACTCTTTTTTTGTTAGTCACTTTGTGTTAAATCACATAAATAGTACTCTTTCAATTCAGAGCCTGGATTTCCCCCAATGAGCCTAATATCCATATCATGTTGAAACCAATTGATAAGGGGGCAAACGTTTAGGGTTCTACATTGTGACATTCTGACTGACTGCAGAGTATATTAATATACTATATATTAAAACATTCTACATTGAGACATTAAAATACTCCTACTACAATGTTAAAACATTCTACATTGTGACATCATTCAAATACTCCTACTACAATGTTAAAACATTCTACATTGTGACATTAATTCATTGATATCATGAAACAACTCCTTCATATATACATTTTCTGATATTTGATCAGAGATCTTTTATCATAGTATCTCTTGTCACATTGATCACAGCTATGAGGTTTCTCTTCTGTGTGTTCTATGGTGTATAGTCAGATGGCTTGATGTAGTAAAACTCATCCCACATTGATCACAGCTATAAGATTTCTATCCTGTGTGTGTTCTCTGGTGTATAGTTAGATAGCTAGAAGTAGAAAAACTCTTCCCACATTGATCACAGCACGGATTCTCTCCTGTGTGTGTTCTATGGTGTATAGTTAGATAGCTAGCAGAAGAAAAACTCTTGTCACATTGATCACAGCTATGAGGTTTCTCTTCTGTGTGTGTTCTATGGTGTATAGTCAGATGGCTTGATGTAGTAAAACTCATCCCACATTGATCACAACTATGAGGTTTCTCTCCTGTGTGTGTTCTATGGTGTATAGTTAGATAGCTAGAAGTAGAAAAACTCTTCCCACATTGACCACAGCTATAAGGTTTCTCTCCTGTGTGTATTCTCTGGTGCACTGTCAGATGGCCAGATCGAACAAAACTCTTCCCACATTGATCACAGATAAATGATTTCTCTCCTGTGTGTATTCTCTGGTGCACTGTCAGATGGCCAGATTGACTAAAACTCTTCCCACATTGATTACAGCTAAAAGATTTCTCTCCTGTGTGTGTTCTATGGTGTACAGTTAGGTGGCTAGAAGTAGAAAAACTCTTCCCACATTGATCACAGCTATAAGGTTTCTCTCCTGTGTGAATTCTTTGATGTATTTTAAGGTGTGATGAGTAGTTGAATCTTTTCCCACAGTCAGAGCAGCAGTGAGATTTCTTTCCTGTGGGTCTCTGCTGGTGTTTCTTGAGGAGTTCTGATGTGGAGAGACTCTTCTCTGCCTCGTCAGCATCATGATGTTGTTGAGGCGCCCCAGAGGATCCACGATAGTCCCGTCTTTCTCCTGTGTGACCCACAAAGTCAGAGAGATGGTTAAAGGTCCACAACAGCAGAAATCCACTGTTTATTTGAGGTAAAAGGTGATGCCCAGAGCATACCCATGAAGTTGTACAACAATTTACGTCTGTTAAATTTGAAAATTAAGCCAGTCAAGACAGCAACAATAGTCAGATTTAGTCTTGTTTTCACATTAGTAGTAACATCGATGATTGCAGGCTACAAACACGTTTTTCAAGTTGTTGAAATCCTAAGCAGTGTGCCATATGACTTTTGGTCTCCAATATAGGCCCCTTTCTGTGTTTGCTAAAATTGCGGCATGAGGGCATGGCATACAATTTGGTTGCAGAAACTCCATGCTAATGAGGAAACCACTAGTTATGGATGTAGTATATCTGGTAATGAGGAAACCACTAGTTATGGATGCAGTATATCTGGTAATGAGGAAACCACTAGTTATGGATGTAGTATATCTGGTAATGAGGAAACCACTAGTTATGGGTGTAGTATATCTGGTAATGAGGAAACCACTAGTTATGGATGTAGTATACCTGGTAATGAGGAAACCGCTAGTTATGGATGTAGTATATCTGGTAATGAGGAAACCGCTAGTTATGGATGTAGTATATCTGGTAATGAGGAAACCACTAGTTATGGATGTAGTATATCTGGTAATGAGGAAACCACTAGTTATGGGTGTAGTATATCTGGTAATGAGGAAACCACTAGTTATGGATGTAGTATATCTGGTAATGAGGAAACCACTAGTTATGGATGTAGTATATCTGGTAATGAGGAAACCACTAGTTATGGATGTAGTATATCTGGTAATGAGGAAACCACTAGTTATGGATGTAGTATATCTGGTAATGAGGAAACCACTAGTTATGGATGTAGTATATCTGGTAATGAGGAAACCACTAGTTATGGATGTAGTATATCTGCCTGGAGCAAAAATGGTGAACAAAGATTTTAGTTTTTCACAATGTCATTTACAGGTTGCTTATTAGTGCATTTCACACTACTTTGGATTATACTTGTAAGGCTAATTTGAATGTCCTGTTTAATATAATGTTTGCTACAGTATTAAGAAATTATTAAGAATTATGTGTAATTATTGAAGAACCGCGTTAATGACAGTATCCATTTGGGTGTTGTCAATAAAGTTAACACAGTGTCCAAAGAAGGGCCAGATGTATACAGAATGGTGTGGTCTGCATAGAGGTGGATCAAGGATTCACCCGCAGCAAGAGCAACATCATTGGGATATACAGAGAAAAGAGTCGGTCCGAGAATTGAACCCTGTGGTACCTCCATAGAGACTGCCAGAGGTCCGGACAACAGGACCTCCGATTTGACATACTGAACTCTGTTTGAGAAGTAGTTGGTGAAAGAGGCGAGTCAGTCATTTGAGAAACGAAGGCTGTTGAGTCTGCCGATAAGAATACGGTGAGTGACAAAGTTGAAAGCCTTGGCCAGGTTGATGAAGACGGCTGCACAGTACTGTCTTTTATCGATGGCTGTTATGATATCCTTTAGTACCTTGAGCGTGGCTGAGGTGCACCCGTGACCAGCTCGGAAACTGGATTGCATAGCGGAGAAGGTACGGTGGGATTCAAAATGGTCAGTGATCTGTTTGATAATTAACTTGACTTTCAAAGACTTTAGAACGGCAGGGCAGGATGGATATAGGTCTGTAATAGTTTGGGTCTAGTGTCACCCCCTTCGAAGAGGATTAAAAGCGTGCAAAAAAGTAAACTGCCTGTTACTCAGGCGCAGAAGCTAGGATATGCATATAATGTGTAGATTTTGATATAAAACACTCTACAGTTTCCAAAACTGTTAAAATAATGTCTGTGAGTATAACACAACTCATATGACAGGCAAAAACCTGAGGAAATCCAACCAGGAAGTTGGAGATTTTGAGGGTTGTAGTTTTTCAATTGAATGACTTACTAATATACTGTGTCTATGGGGTCACTTCCCAAGCCTTCCAGCAGATGTCAACAGTCTTTAAAACGTTGTTTGAGGCTTCTATTGTGGAAAATGAGAGAATAAGAGCTGTTTGACGAGGGGGCTTCCTGAAGAACCTTAGTGCACTCTCGCGCATTCCCGTGATGCTCGCCTTACTTTCTTTTTCTTCTGTAATACGCAATTGTCTGGTTGGATTATTATTGAAGATTTTTGATAAAAATATCCTAAAGATTGATTGTAAACAACATTTGACATGTTTCTACGAACTTTGATGGTACTTTTTTGACTTTTCGTATTGATGTTCTGAGCGCGCCTGGTGCATTTGGAATAGTGAAGGGAACACCTGAACAAAACGGAGGATTTTGGACACAAATATGGACTTTATTGAACAAAACTAACATTTCTTGTGGGACTGAGAGTCTTTCGAGTGCATTCCACTGAAGATCAGCAAAGGTAAGTGAAGATTTATAACGCTGTTTCTGACTTTTGTTGATTCCACAACATGGCTGGTAACTGTATGGCTTGCTTTGTCTCTGAGCGCTGTACTCAGAATATTGAACAATGTGCTTTCGACGCTTTTTTGAAATCTGACACAGCGGATGCATTAAGAACAAGTTTATATTTAATTCCATGTAAAACACTTATATCTTTTATCAACGTTTATGATGAGTATTTCTGTCATTTGATGTGGCTCTCTGGAATTTCACAGGAGAGTTTTGGAGGCAAAGTATTTCTGAACATAACGCACCAATTTAAACTGAGGCTTTTGGATATAAATATGAACTTTATCGAACAAAACATACGTGTGTAACATTGAGTCCTGGGAGTGTCATCTGAAGCAGATCATCAAAGGTTAGTGATTCATTTTAGCTGTATTTCTGTTTTTTGTGACGCCTCTCCTTGCTTGTAAAATGGCTGTGTGGTTTTTCTTGTCCTGGCACTGTCCTAGCATAATCTAATGGTGTGCTTTCGTCGAAAAGCCTTTTTGAAATCGGACACTGTGGTTGGATTAACGAGAAGTGTTTCTTTAAAATGGTGTATAATACTTGTATGTTTGAGAAATTTGAATTATGAGATTTTTGTTGTTTTGAATTTGGCGCCCTGCTATTTCAATGGCTGTGGTCGAGTTGGGATGCTAGCGTCCCACATACACAAGAGAGGTTAACCAAGTTTAATTCATCCCAAAGGGTCGTTAGAGCTGTAATTCAGACAACAACATGTTCTCACCATCACAAGTATATATACCCCACTTTGGACAATCCTCCTCTCCAGTCCTTACATATTCTGGGTCAACAGGAAGAGGATAACAGGATACTAAACCCTTATTACTCCCTTCAGGGGATCTGACCTGACCTCAACCCCTCCTTCGCCTAATCCACAGATGTTCATCCACTTCCCCTAAAGCAATCCTGTGATCTCCTCCCGTCCACCCAGCACATTCCACAGCCACTGTCTTTCTACAGATCTCACTCCTTTATATACTCTGCGTCTGATCTATCATGTCTTTAATATCTAAATTTTCAAAGTTTAGCCCGAATCCAGTCATAAAGTTACACTCCCTTTCAGTCAGTCAACTTCAGTAAAACATACCATGGGAAAATACAATCATTCCCCATGCCGAACCAAACGGATACTAAATGAAACGGCCCCTGGCAGATCACCCAGACCTGACCCCGCAAGATGCGTCAGTTTAGTCAATTTATTCATTGTCTTTTGTTTGAAACACTCCTGTCAATGTTGAGTAAGGACGCACACCTAACTACGCATATAGAAGTAGGACTAGTCTACCTGGCCTGTGTGCAAATGTAGGCCTATAAATGTGCCCATTTGAGGATGTCTGATAGTATTTCTCATTGTCTTAACGCACCACCACTAATGAGCTGTGGAGCTTCTCAAAGTATTTTTTTTCTTCGCCTCAAACAGCAAGTAAACAAAGTCTAATCAAAATCAATTGCATACGACAATAGTTCCTCAAGTATTTTCGTAAAATATTTCCACTCGGCATGAAAGGAAAAAATGTAATTCTCTGATCCAGTGGAAATGTCATAAAATACCTGATTACTTCTTATCCTTTGCACAAATAGCCTACAGCTGTGTCTGTCCCAAACTCACTGGCGCGGGAAACTCTCAGGGCCCAGAATATTTTATACAATGTCGCAAGCTTGCCATCACAAGTTTCGGGGGACCAAGTTGATAGTTGATACAATGTTTCAAGTTTGTTGTAGACAGGCCATGAGCAGCCAATGTGATTTCTAGGATATTTATTTTTATCAGGATATTTTCTACCTGCAGAATGCAATGTTTTTATTTTTTATGTCGGCTATTTTTTTTACATAGTTGGCAATAAAAGTTACTTTTAGATTTGTAAAATTTTCATTTAGATTTAGATAGAATGTAGATTAATCACAGACAATGATTTTGAGATACTATTATAAATTAAATGAAACTGTTCCACAAAAATGTGCATATGAAAATCATAACTGGCACGCAGATCGGTAGAAATGGTCAGATACATTGTCTCTAAATGGAAAAGTTTGACGACCGCTGGTGTAGTCAATTACTGAAAACTTCAGGAGCATAACGACAGAATTTACAAAGTCCAGCAACAGTGGGATGGAAGAGTTTTTCTCGGTTATATTGATGACTGGCTCCCTCGAGTAACTTGTGTATCTGTAATTATTTAATCAAACAGCATGCTTAAAGCATCAGACAACTTAAAGCAACAACTTTGAGAAGGGTTTAAAACAAAGGTTTCAAACCAATTCATGAATGTAATTACATCTAGGTATGTCTTGCCTTTAAAGTAAGGGCATGAAAAAAATAGCTGAATATTATACAATGACTTATCAACAGCTCTAATAATTTGACCCCCACAGGAAATCTACACTGGTAATTCTAGAATATACTATATAGCCTAGTAACCTGGTTAAACTATCATTATGACATCATGGACGAATTCTAGAATATACTATATAGCCTAGAAACCTGGTTAAACTATCATTATGACATCATGGATGAATTCTAGAATATACTATATAGCGTAGAAACCTGGTTAAACTACCATTATGACATGATGGATGAATTCTAGAATATACTATATAGCCTAGAATTCTGTTTAAAAACAATAATTTTGACCTCATGGATGGCCAGTCTTTGTATTCATAGTGTAGTGAATTCAGGGGATAGCCTGAAGGTTGCTACAACGGCTTTCTCTATGAATTTGAGAGTGGTTACATTTCTCCAGCCCCCATCCCTCAGCTGTTTACCAAACCAAGTTTCTGAGCAGCCATTTTGTTGCGGTTTTAAAAAATCATTCCACCACTGTTTTGGTAATAAGAGAAATGTAACTACTTTCAAATTCATAGAGAGACCATCCATGATATCAACATTATAGTTTTAACCATGTTGAGGCTATACAGTGTTGGTTTACATTGTTTCTAAACATTGGAGTAAAAAAAAGCTTATTTTGTGTTCTGATGTGGTACAACAGTTGAACTAAGCTCATGAGGCATGTGTTATATTCTTCAAGAATCAATGGCTATATATAAATAATTTAAAAGTCCAAAAATGGATGTAGCAATTTCATATTTCCCCTTTAACGCCACACATCAGTTCAACAACTGCTGAGTTTGGTATTTAAGACAGTACTTACTAGTATTAATCAGGACGCTGTTTCTCAAAACCATCTTACGGCTAATTTCATCGTTGGATGCCTTAAGATGCGTTTGGGAAACCGGCCTCAGACATCCAGTTTCCTCCTCGTTCTCCTTTTTCGATGTGACAGTCATCTCCCCTTCCTCCTCTTTCACTCCAAATACTGCATCATCCCCTTTCTCTTCCTCTTCTTTTACTGTAACACCCTCTACTTCTTGTTTTACTGTGACATCCTCCTCTTCCTTCTCCTCTTTCACTAGAAAGATCAGAGCTTCTTTCTCCGTCCTGCAGATATTATCTTTAGCAGGAGAAGAGTAGCTTAGTGACCGCATGGTCGGGGATGTTTGCTAGCTAGGCTAATGCTAACTTAACCAGCCCGCCAGCTGACTAATAACAACAACACCGTAAATATGAAATTAAATCGGATAACTAACTAGACGACAGAAGTGGTTTTAAAACACAGTGGCTAATAAAAAAACGAAAGCGTCTAAAGAGCTTTATTGGTTCGTCTATTTTGTCTACCAAGCTCCCGAGGTGGCTGACGAACTGTTGCTGCTGCTGAAAGAAGCGTTCCGTCCACTAGATTATACGTCACACCAACAGCGTCGCCTTAAATTCCCACACCGCCAACTGCTGACTGGATTGGGTAGTTGAGTAAAATGTATATTTAATTTTCAGACAAAAAGTTAAAGGGTAGGAATCATAGACGTCGCTAGTCCTAAAATATTAATTACCCCCCCCCCCCTAAATAAATCAATATCAGTCAATATATATTTTCTGTGATTTCTTATTTTCGTCAACCATTCCATCGCATCTTAAACTTCTTACCGGGCCGGCACTAGGACCGGGGGGGCTGCTGCTGCGCTAGTGACTGTTAGACATTCTTCAGCAAAGATATAGTAGAACTGAACTGAATCAAAGATGGTGGACAGAAATACTAGGAGATAGGGGTACGCCTACACAGAACTGAACTAGAGCAAAGATGGCGGACAGAAATACTAGGAGATAGGGGTACGCCTACACAGAACTGAATCAAAGATGGCTGACAGAAATACTAGGAGAGAGGGGTACCCCTACACAGAACTGAACTGGATCAAAGATGGCGAACAGAAATACTAGAACAGAGGGGTACCCCTACACAGAACTGAACTGAATCAAAGATGGCGAACAGAAATACTAGAAGAGAGGGGTACCCCTATGTAGCAGTGTGATGTTGTTCCCCTAGATTACGCACCAAATTGCACACAAGGACCAATTCAAATAGGCCAGGTCAAGAGGGGATGTTAATAATTTGATAATAATAATAATAATTCAGTGAATTTTTTTTATTTAATTAAAGCTGCATAGCTAATGTTTTTATTTGGTGTACAAACACTTTTTCATACCAATATTGTACATACATGTGATTGTAAAAGTTTTGTATATTTTGGTTTGGCCCATCGCGGGTTATCTGTATTTCCATACCCCTTTATCGTTCTCTTTTGCTTGACCTTCGGCTAGCAAGGGCAAATAAAAAGATTTCAACGAGCAGACCGTCAGTTGTGGCAGCGTCCTAATTAAAAGTACACAACGCAGAATGAACCACGCTACAAACTGGTGCCGCGACCTGCCGATGTGCCCATCTGCTCTCCAGGTGTAGACCCAGGGGGCCCGTTTAGAACCTTTTTAGGACATTTCGAGATGACAGATGTTTGTGTTTGGTCTATTAATGTACCCGTGAGTTGAAATTTTTATCATTTTTGCATTTTTTACAAAATTAGACTCCTTTAAAGTGCCAGTTTTTCGCTCAGGTAGGGTATCAGCCTGAGCTATTTAAAAACACGTTTTCAAAATTTCAAAATAGCAGTTAGTTTAGTTTGATGTAAATAAAGATAGCTGAGAAGTGGGACTCTGTCATTGTTTCTGACAAGATCTCTCATTGATCTCGGGTTCAGCCACCAGGGGGCACCAAACCTCTTTGAAACGTTCATGTGAATAGTTACCACTTCTCAGGAGATGATATACTTAGCCTTTCAAATGTTTTGTAATGATGGGATGGCTATTGAACAGAACTTTAAAACCTGGTTTTCTTGTATGTACCAGTTCATGAAATCACACATTTGACATTTATGCTCACTGAGTCTGTACATAGTCAAAGCTTTCCTTAAGTTTGGGTCAGTCACAGTGGTCAGGTATTCTGCCCTTTCTCCGCCTCTCTCCCTTTTCACTCCCCTCTCTCCCTTTTCACTCCCTCTCTCCGCCTCTCTCCCTTTTCACTCCCTCTCTCCGCCTCTCTCCCTTTTCACTCCCTCTCTCCGCCTCTCTCCCTTTTCACTCCCTCTCTCCGCCTCTCTCCCTTTTCACTCCCTCTCTCCGCCTCTCTCCCTTTTCACTCCCCCTCTCCGCCTCTCTCCCTTTTCACTCCCCCTCTCCGCCTCTCTCCCTTTTCACTCCCCCTCTCCGCCTCTCTCCCTTTTCACTCCCTCCCTCTCCGCCTCTCTCCCTTTTCACTCCCTCTCTCTCCCTTTTCACTCCCTCTCTCTCCCTTTTCACTCTCTCTCTCCCTTTTCACTCCCCTCTCTCCGCCTCTCTCCCTTTTCACTCCCTCTCTCCGCCTCTCTCCCTTTTCACTTCCCTCTCTCCGCCTCTCTCCCTTTCACTCCCCTCTCTCCGCCTCTCTCCCTTTTCACTCCCTCTCTCCGCCTCTCTACCTTTTCACTCCCTCTCCCTCTCTAAGAACTTCCCATTTGAATCAATAAGGATTGCAGTTGTGGGTGACTATCTGGGTGGAGCAGACTGGGAGGCTGGTATTCTGACCTGTGCTGTAGCAGACTGGGAGACTGGTATTCTGACCTGGGCTGGAGCAGACTGGGAGACTGGTATTCTGACCTGGGCTGGAGCAGACTGGGAGGCTGGTATTCTGACCTGGGCTGGAGCAGACTGGGAGGCTGGTATTCTGACCTGGGCTGGAGCAGACTGGGAGGCTGGTATTCTGACCTGGGCTGGAGCAGACTGGGAGACTGGTATTCTGACCTGTGCTGGAGCAGACTGGGAGACTGGTATTTTGACCTGGGCTGGAGCACACTGTGTTGGAGCAGACTGAGAGGCTGGTTGGCTGACCTGGGCTGGAGCAGACTGAGAGGCTGGTTGGCTGACCTGGGCTGGAGCACACTGTGCTGGAGCAGACTGGGAGACTGGTATTCTGACCTGTGCTGGAGCAGACTGGGAGACTGGTATTCTGACCTGTGCTGGAGCAGACTGGGAGACTGGTATTCTGACCTGTGCTGGAGCAGACTGGGAGACTGGTATTCTGACCTGGGCTGGAGCAGACTGGTAGGCTGGTGCAGTGTCATCAGGCTGTGATGGTGGAGGCCATCCTGTTCTCGGGTTCTGCTTGTGTTATGCCAACCACCAGGTCATTATAACCACCAGGTCATTATAACCACCAGGTCATTATTACCACCAGGTCATTAGAACCACCAGGTCATTAGAACCACCAGGTCATTATTACCACCAGGTCATTATAACCACCAGGTCATTATAACCACCAGGTCATTATAACCACCAGGTCATTATTCCCACCAGGTCTTTATAACCACCAGGTCATTAGAACCACCAGGTCAGGGAGAAGAGCCTCACTCTGACCTGTGTCGAGTTGAAGTATCTGCTCTCCAGTTGAAATTTCAGCTCTGGTGGCAGATGTGCCCATCTGCTCTCCAGGTGTAGACCCAGGGGGCCCGTTTAGAACCTTTTTAGGACATTTTCGAGATGACAGATGTTTGTGTTTGGTCTATTAATGTACCTGTGAGTTGAAATGTTTATCATTTTTGCATTTTGACAAAATTAGACTCCTTTAAAGTGCCAGTTTTTCGCTCAGGTAGGGTATCAGCCTGAGCTATTTAAAAACACGTTTTCAACATTTCAAAATAGCAGTTAGTTTAGTTTGATGTAAATAAAGATAGCTGAGAAGTGGGACTGTCATTGTTTCTGACAAGATCTCTCATTGATCTCGGGTTCAGCCACCAGGGGGCACCAAACCTCTTTGAAACGTTCATGTGAATAGTTACCACTTCTCAGGAGATGATATACTTAGCCTTTCAAATGTTTTGTAATGATGGGATGGCTATTGAACAGAACTTTAAAACCTGGTATTCTTGTATGTACCAGTTCATGAAATCACACATTTGACCTTTATGCTCACTGAGTCTGTACATAGTCAAAGCTTTCCTTAAGTTTGGGTCAGTCACAGTGGTCTGGTATTCTGCCCTTTCTCTGCCTCTCTCCCTTTTCACTCCCTCTCTCCGCCTCTCTCCCTTTTCACTCCCTCTCCCGCCTCTTCCCTTTTCACTCCCCTCTCTCCGCCTCTCTCCCTTTTCACTCCCTCTCTCCGCCTCTCTCCTTTTCACCCCTCCGCCTCTCTCCCTTTTCACTCCCTCTCTCCGCCTTTCTCCCTTTTCGCTCCCTCTCTCCGCCTCTCTCCCTTTTCACTCCCTCTCTCCATTTTCACTCCCCTTTCTCCGCCTCTCTCCCTTTTCACTCCCCTCTCTCCCTTTTCTCCCTCTCTCCGCCTCTCTCCCTTTTCACTCCCCTCTCTCCGCCTCTCTCCCTTTTCACCCCTCTCTCTCCCTTTTCACTCCCCTCTCTCCCCCTCTCTCCCTTTTCACTCCCTCTTCCGCCTCTCTCCCTTTTCACTCCCTCTCTCCGCTCTCTCCCTTTTCACTCCCTTCTCCGCCTCTCTCCTTTTCACTCCCTCTCTCCGCCTCTCTCCCTTTTCCCTCTCCGCCTCTCTCCTTTTCACTCCCCTCTCTCCTTTTCACTCTCCCTCTCCGCCTCTCTCCCTTTTCACTCCCTCTCTCCGCCTCTCTCCCTTTTCACTCCCTCTCTCCGCCTCTCTCCCTTTTCACTCCCTCTCTCCGCCTCTCTCCCTTTTCACCCCTCTCTCCGCCTCTCTCCCTTTTCACTCCCTCTCTCCGCCTCTCTCCCTTTTCACTCCCTCTCTCCGCCTCTCTCCCTTTTCACTCCCTCTCTCCGCCTCTCTCCCTTTTCACTCCCTCTCTCCGCCTCTCTCCCTTTTCACTCCCTCTCTCCGCCTCTCTCCCTTTTCACTCCCTCTCTCCGCCTCTCTCCCTTTTCACTCCCTCTCTCCGCCTCTCTCCCTTTTCACTCCCTCTCTCCGCCTCTCTCCCTTTTCACTCCTCTCTCTCTCCGCCTCTCTCCCTTTTCACTCCCTCTCTCCCTCCCCCCCCCTTCCCCTCCCTCCTCTCCCCTTTCACCCTCTCTCTCCCTTTTCACTCCCTCTCTCCCCTCTCTCCTTTTCACTCTCTCTCCCTTTTCACTCCCCTCTCCGCCTCTCTCCCTTTTCACTCCCTCTCTCCGCCTCTCTCCCTTTTCACTCCGCTCTCCGCCTCTCTCCTTTTCACTCCCTCCCTCTCCGCCTCTCTCCCTTTTCACTACCTCTCTCCGCCTCTCTCCCTTTTCACTCCCTCTCTCCGCCTCTCTCCCTTTTTACTCCCTCTCTCCGCCTCTCTCCCTTTTCACTCCCCCTCTCCGCCTCTCTCCCTTTTCACTCCCCCTCTCCGCCTCTCTCCCTTTTCACTCCCTCCCTCTCCGCCTCTCTCCCTTTTCACTCCTCTCTCTCCCTTTTCACTCCCTCTCTCTCCCTTTTCACTCTCTCTCTCCCTTTTCACTCCCCTCTCTCCGCCTCTCTCCCTTTTCACTCCCTCTCTCCGCCTCTCTACCTTTTCACTCCCTCTCCCTCTCTAAGAACTTCCCATTTGAATCAATAAGGATTGCAGTTGTGGGTGACTATCTGGGTGGAGCAGACTGGGAGACTGGTATTCTGACCTGTGCTGGAGCAGACTGGGAGACTGGTATTCTGACCTGGGCTGGAGCAGACTGGGAGGCTGGTATTCTGACCTGGGCTGGAGCAGACTGGGAGACTGGTATTCTGACCTGTGCTGGAGCAGACTGGGAGACTGGTATTCTGACCTGGGCTGGAGCAGACTGGGAGACTGGTATTCTGACCTGGGCTGGAGCAGACTGGGAGACTGGTATTCTGACCTGGGCTGGAGCAGACTGGTAGGCTGGTGCAGTGTCATCAGGCTGTGATGGTGGAGGCCATCCTGTTCTCGGGTTCTGCTTGTGTTATGCCAACCACCAGGTCATTATAACCACCAGGTCATTAGAACCACCAGGTCATTATTACCACCAGGTCATTATAACCACCAGGTCATTAGAACCACCAGGTCAGGGAGAAGAGCCTCACTCTGACCTCTGTCGAGTTGAAGTATCTGCTCTCCAGTTGAAATTTCAGCTCTGGTGCAGATGTGCCCATCTACTCTCCAGGTGTAGACCCAGGGGGCCCGTTTAGAACCTTTTTAGGACATTTCGAGATGACAGATGTTTGTGTTTGGTCTATTAATGTACCTGTGAGTTGAAATTTTTATCATTTTTGCATTTTTGACAAAATTAGACTCCTTTAAAGTGCCAGTTTTTCGCTCAGGTAGGGTATCAGCCTGAGCTATTTAAAAACACGTTTTCAACATTTCAAAATAGCAGTTAGTTTAGTTTGATGTAAATAAAGATAGCTGAGAAGTGGGACTCTGTCATTGTTTCTGACAAGATCTCTCATTGATCTCGGGTTCAGCCACCAGGGGGCACCAAACCTCTTTGAAAAGTTCATGTGAATAGTTACCACTTCTCAGGAGATGATATACTTAGCCTTTCAAATGTTTTGTAATGATGGGATGGCTATTGAACAGAACTTTAAAACCTGGTTTTCTTGTATGTACCAGTTCATGAAATCACACATTTGACATTTATGCTCACTGAGTCTGTACATAGTCAAAGCTTTCCTTAAGTTTGGGTCAGTCACAGTGGTCAGGTATTCTGCCCTTTCTCCGCCTCTCTCCCTTTTCACTCCCCTCTCTCCCTTTTCACTCCCTCTCTCCGCCTCTCTACCTTTTCACTCCCTCTCTCCGCCTCTCTCCCTTTTCACTCCCTCTCTCCGCCTCTCTCCCTTTTCACTCCCTCTCTCTCCGCCTCTCTCCCTTTTCACTCCCTCTCTCCGCCTCTCTCCCTTTTCACTCCCTCTCTCCGCCTCTCTCCCTTTTCACTCCCCCTCTCCGCCTCTCTCCCTTTTCACTCCCCCTCTCCGCCTCTCTCCCTTTTCACTCCCCCTCTCCGCCTCTCTCCCTTTTCACTCCCTCCCTCTCCGCCTCTCTCCCTTTTCACTCCCTCTCTCTCCCTTTTCACTCCCTCTCTCTCCCTTTTCACTCTCTCTCTCCCTTTTCACTCCCCTCTCTCCGCCTCTCTCCCTTTTCACTCCCCTCTCTCCGCCTCTCTCCCTTTTCACTTCCCTCTCTCCGCCTCTCTCCCTTTTCACTCCCCTCTCTCCGCCTCTCTCCCTTTTCACTCCCTCTCTCCGCCTCTCTACCTTTTCACTCCCTCTCCCTCTCTAAGAACTTCCCATTTGAATCAATAAGGATTGCAGTTGTGGGTGACTATCTGGGTGGAGCAGACTGGGAGGCTGGTATTCTGACCTGGGCTGTAGCAGACTGGGAGACTGGTATTCTGACCTGGGCTGGAGCAGACTGGGAGACTGGTATTCTGACCTGGGCTGGAGCAGACTGGGAGGCTGGTATTCTGACCTGGGCTGGAGCAGACTGGAAGGCTGGTATTCTGACCTGTGCTGGAGCAGACTGGGAGGCTGGTATTCTGACCTGGGCTGTAGCAGACTGGGAGACTGGTATTCTGACCTGGGCTGGAGCAGACTGGGAGACTGGTATTCTGACCTGGGCTGGAGCAGACTGGGAGGCTGGTATTCTGACCTGGGCTGGAGCAGACTGGAAGGCTGGTATTCTGACCTGGGCTGGAACAGACTGGGAGGCTGGTATTCTGACCTGGGCTGGAGCAGACTGGGAGACTGGTATTCTGACCTGTGCTGGAGCAGACTGGGAGACTGGTATTTTGACCTGGGCTGGAGCACACTGTGTTGGAGCAGACTGAGAGGCTGGTTGGCTGACCTGGGCTGGAGCAGACTGAGAGGCTGGTTGGCTGACCTGGGCTGGAGCACACTGTGCTGGAGCAGACTGGGAAACTGGTATTCTGACCTGTGCTGGAGCAGACTGGGAGACTGGTATTCTGACCTGTGCTGGAGCAGACTGGGAGACTGGTATTCTGACCTGTGCTGGAGCAGACTGGGAGACTGGTATTCTGACCTGGGCTGGAGCAGACTGGTAGGCTGGTGCAGTGTCATCAGGCTGTGATGGTGGAGGCCATCCTGTTCTCGGGTTCTGCTTGTGTTATGCCAACCACCAGGTCATTATAACCACCAGGTCATTAGAACCACCAGGTCATTATTACCACCAGGTCATTATAACCAACCAGGTCATTATAACCACCAGGTCATTATAACCACCAGGTCATTATTCCCACCAGGTCTTTATAACCACCAGGTCATTAGAACCACCAGGTCAGGGACCAGGGACTGGGGATGCAGTTAGGTTTATATGCAGTCTGGTGATATACCAGGGACTATGGATGCAGTTAGGTTTGTACAGTCTGGTGATATACCAGGGACTGGGGATGCAGTTAGGTTTGTACAGTCTGGTGATATACCAGGGACTGGGGATGCAGTTAGGTTTGTACAGTCTGGTGATATACCAGGGACTATGGATGCAGTTAGGTTTGTATGCAGTCTGGTGATATACCAGGGACTATACATGCAGTTAGGTTTGTATGCAGTCTGGTGATATACCAGGGACTATGGATGCAGTTAGGTTTATATGCAGTCTGGTGATATACCAGGGACTATGGATGCAGTTAGGTTTGTATGCAGTCTGGTGATATACCAGGGACTGGGCATGCAGTTAGGTTTGTATGCAGTCTGGTGATATACCAGGGCCTGGGGATGCAGTTAGGTTTGTATGCAGTCTGGTGATATACCAGGGACTATGCATGTAGTTAGGTTTGTACAGTCTGGTGATCTACCAGGGACTGGGGATGCAGTTAGGTTTGTATGCAGTCTGGTGATATACCAGGGACTATGGATGCAGTTAGGTTTGTATGCAGTCTGATGATATACCAGGGACTGGGGATGCAGTTAGGTTTGTACAGTCTGGTGATATACCAGGGACTGGGGATGCAGTTAGGTTTGTACAGTCTGGTGATATACCAGGGACTATGGATGCAGTTAGGTTTGTATGCAGTCTGGTGATATACCAGGGACTATACATGCAGTTAGGTTTGTATGCAGTCTGGTGATATACCAGGGACTATGGATGCAGTTAGGTTTGTATGTAGTCTGGTGATATACCAGGGACTATGGATGCAGTTAGGTTTATATGCAGTCTGGTGATATACCAGGGACTATGCATGCAGTTAGGTTTGTATGTAGTCTGTTGATATACCAGGGACTATGGATGCAGTTAGGTTTATATGCAGTCTGGTGATATACCAGGGACTGGGGATGCAGTTAGGTTTGTATGTAGTCTGGTGATATACCAGGGACTGGGGATGCAGTTAGGTTTGTATGCAGTCTGGTGATATACCAGGGACTATGCATGCAGTTAGGTTTATATGCAGTCTGGTGATATACCAGGGACTATGCATGCAGTTAGGTTTGTATGTAGTCTGGTGATATACCAGGGACTATGGATGCAGTTAGGTTTATATGCAGTCTGGTGATATACCAGGGACTGGGGATGCAGTTAGGTTTGTATGCAGTCTGGTGATATACCAGGGACTGGGGATGCAGTTAGGTTTGTATGCAGTCTGGTGATATACCAGGGACTATGGATGCAGTTAGGTTTGTATGCAGTCTGGTGATATACCAGGGACTGGGCATGCAGTTAGGTTTGTATGTAGTCTGGTGATATACCAGGGCCTGGGGATGCAGTTAGGTTTGTATGCAGTCTGGTGATATACCAGGGCCTGGGGATGCAGTTAGGTTTGTACAGTCTGGTGATATACCAGGGACTGGGGATGCAGTTAGGTTTGTATGCAGTCTGGTGATATACCAGGGACTGGGGATGCAGTTAGGTTTGTATGCAGTCTGGTGATATACCAGGGACTGGGCATGCAGTTAGGTTTGTATGCAGTCTGGTGATATACCAGGGACTGGGGATGCAGTTAGGTTTGTATGCAGTCATGTGATATACCAGGGACTGGGGATGCAGTTAGGTTTATATGCAGTCTGGTGATATACCAGGGACTATGCATGTAGTTAGGTTTGTACAGTCTGGTGATATACCAGGGACTGGGTATGCAGTTAGGTTTGTATGTAGTCTGGTGATATACCAGGGACTGGGGATGCAGTTAGGTTTGTTTGCAGTCTGGTGATATACCAGGGACTGGGGATGCAGTTAGGTTTGTATGCAGTCTGGTGATATGCCAGGGACTGGGCATGCAGTTAGGTTTGTATGCAGTCTGGTGATATACCAGGGACTGGGGATGCAGTTAGGTTTGTATGCAGTCTGGTGATATACCAGGAACTATGCATGCAGTTAGGTTTGTATGCAGTCTGGTGATATACCAGGGTCTGGGGATGCAGTTAGGTTTGTATGCAGTCTGGTGATATACCAGGGCCTGGTGATGCAGTTAGCGTTGTTTTCCTCTAGCTATTCTCCAGTTTGCTCCCAGCAGCTTTCATAGAACGTAGATCACTGTTGAACCAGACGCTGCAGAGCGTTTGTTTGACTGAATGAATATGACATTGCCTTAAATGCAGCGTCAGATGTAAAGTTTAAATTCTCATTCATTACACATCTTCACTAATCAATCAACACATGCTTTCCTTTGGACGTATCAATGTAATATTATTTAATGAAATACATTTTCAAATATTTTTTGTTGTCAGGAAATAAAATAAACATTTCCTTATACTGCGTTACCCACTCCAGTCAGCTGATGACGATGCTGCCAGTGTGACGTATAATCTAGTGGACGGGACACTTCAACAACAACAGCGAGTCAGTCACTTCAGTAGCTTGCTAGGCGACATGGCCTAAACATTCAAGCTTTTTAGACTGTTTCAGTGCATATTTGCCTATGTGTTTTAGACATACTTCTGTTTTATAGCGAGTTGCCCCATTTATTTTCATATTTACGTTGTTAGTCAGGCAGACGTCTTAAATTTGCCTAGCGCTAGCCTAGTCGCTAATGCTAACTAGCTAGCTAACATCTCCGACCATGAGCTCCCTAAACTTCTCCACTCTTGTTAAAGAAGACGAGGTCTGCTGGACGGAGAAAGAAGCTCTGGGGTTGAACATTGTCGTGAAAGAGGAGGAGGAAGAGGAGGATGTTACAGTAAAACAAGAAGTAGAGGATGGGGCTGTTACAGTGAAAGAAGAGGAAGACGCGTTCAGAGTGAAAGAGGAGGAGGATGTTACAGTCAAAGAAGAGGAGGAGGAAGAGAAAGAGGAGGATGCAGTTTTTGGAGTGAAGAAGGAGAAAGAGGGAGAGATAACGGTCATATTGACAGAGGAGTCAGGAGATCTGATTACCACCAGTAAGTACTGTCTTAAAAACGGTCTCTAACTCTCTAAAGGTTTTGAATGAATGTGGGGTTTTTAAGCAGCATGCTACTGAAATTCTATACTTGAAAATGTTGTTCTGTACTATAGGAATTTATGTGATAATATAATGTTAAAGCTACATTTTAAAATGGGTGATTAAAGCCCTGAATGCTGATTGGCTGACAGCCGTGGTATATCAGGCCGTATACCATGGGTATGACAAAACATGTATTTTTACTGCTCTAATTACGTTGGTAACCAGTTTATAATTGCGATAATCCACCCCAGGGGTTTGTGATATATGGCCAATATACCACAGCTAAGGGCTGTATCCAGGCACTCTGCGTTGCGTCGTGCTTAAGGACAGTCTTTAACCATGCTATATTGGCCATATACCACACTTCCTCGGGTCTTATTGCTTAACTGTAACATGTGTATACCATCAGAGTCCCCCCGACCACAAAATCACAACTTAATTGTCTCACAGAATGGCAAACAACCATCTCTGCTCAGCCTATAAACATGACATTATCTATTATTATAGAGCTCTGCTCAGCCTATAAACATGACATTATCTATTATTATAGAGCTCTGCTCAGCCTATAAACATGACATGATCTATTATTATAGAGCTCTGTTCAGCCTATAAACATGACATTATCTATTATTATAGAGCTCTGCTCAGCCTATAAACATGACATTATCTATTATTATAGAGCTCTGTTCAGCCTATAAACATGACATTATCTATTATTACAGAGCTCTGCTCAGCCTGTAACCATGACATTATCTATTATTATAGAGCTCTGTTCAGCCTGTAACCATGACATTATCTATTATTATAGAGCTCTGTTCAGCCTGTAACCATGACATTATCTATTATTATAGAGCTCTTATTATGACATCATGACATTCCCTGAGAGATTAGATTTGGAGCTCTACATCATTTGTTTTTAAATCTCACCATCACGAAGTATATTTTTAATGATGTAATGTTTTGAAGACTGACCTCAGGTTATTGAGGGATCTAGTCTAGATTAAACCTCATAGGAAGACAATTTTATTTAATGCAGGCTTCATTCAGGTCTCTCTGTTTAACTAAATAATCTGTTTGTCTTTTGGCAGGAGAGAGACCAGACTCTGACAGCGGGAAGAGTTCCTCAGAGGAAACAGACCTAGAGACGCCTAACCAACACCACTGCTCCCACTGTGGAAAGAGTTTTAGGTTGTTAGGGAACCTGAAAACGCATGAGAGAATACATATAGGAGAAAAGCCCTACCACTGTTCTCACTGTGGAAAGAGTTTTAGGTGGTTAGTGAGCCTGAAAAAGCATGAGAGAATACACACAGAAGAAGAGCCGTATCACTGTTCTCACTGTGGAAAGAATTTTACTCAGTTAAGGGCCCTGGTTGG
Source organism: Salvelinus namaycush (assembly GCF_016432855.1). Lineage (NCBI taxonomy): Eukaryota > Metazoa > Chordata > Actinopteri > Salmoniformes > Salmonidae > Salvelinus > Salvelinus namaycush. The sequence continues at coordinate 27,080 of NW_024058181.1, forward strand.
GCATGAGAGAATACACACAGGAGAAAAGCCGTATCACTGTTCTCACTGTGGAAAGGGTTTTAGGTGGTCAAGGAGTCTGAAAATGCATGAGAGAATACACACAGGAGAAAAGCCGTATCACTGTTCTCACTGTGGAAAGAGTTTTAGGTGGTTATGGGTCCTGAAAATGCATGAGAGAATACATACAGGAGAAAAGCCCTACCACTGTTTCCACTGTGGAAATAATTTTACTCAGTTAGGGGCCCTGGTTGGGCATGAGAGAACACATACAGGAGAAAAACCTTTCCAATGTTCCCAGTGTGAAAAGAGTTTTAGGTGGTCAGGGAGTCTGAAAAAGCATGAGAGAAAACACACAGGAGAAAAGCCTTTCCAACATACTAATACACAGGAGGAGAATACATACCACTGCTCTCATTGTGAAAAGACATTTTCCCAGTCAGAGGACCTGAAAACACATGAGAGAATAGAGAGGCTGTGTTCTGACTTGTGTTTCTGACTGAGAATTTGTCCACGGCCAGGATTCACAGGACCAGGGTGTCCGCTACCTGGAAGAAATCAGCAGCGGACATTTCTGAAGGTTTATCCAACAGACCTGTACATCCAGGAATGGATCTCTATAATGTGTAACTATTTCTGGAGGTTTATCCAACAGACCTGTACATCCATGAATAGATCTATAATGTGTAACTATTTCTGAAGGTTTATCCAACAGACCTGTACATCCATGAATGGGACTCTATAATGTGTAACTATTTCTGAAGGTTTATCCAACAGACCTGTACATCCATGAATGGATCTCTATAATGTGTAACTATTTCTGAAGGTTTATCCAGCAGACCTGTACATCCATGAATGGATCTCTATAATGTGTAACTATTTCTGAAGGTTTATCCAACAGACCTGTACATCCATGAATGGATCTCTATAATGTGTAACTATTTCTGATGGTTTATCCAACAGACCTGTACATCCATGAATGGATCTCTATAATGTGTAACTATTTCTGAAGGTTTATCCAACAGACCTGTACATCCATGAATGGATCTCTATAATGTGTAACTATTTCTGATGGTTTATCCAACAGACCTGTACATCCATGAATGGATCTCTATAATGTGTAACTATTTCTGAAGGTTTATCCAACAGACCTGTACATCCATGAATGGATCTCTATGATGTGTAACTATTTCTGGAGGTTTATCCAACAGACCTGTACATCCATGAATGGATCTCTATAATGTGTAACTATTTCTGAAGGTTTATCCAACAGACCTGTACATCCATGAATGGATCTATAATGTGTAACTATTTCTGCTGTATTGTGATGTATTGTTTAATAGATGTACTATGTTAGGTATATTTATCTGTGGTTTTATTTCAACAGATTTTACTGATGCTATTAGATTGTACTATGTTAGGTATATTCATCTGTGGTTTTATTTCAACAGATTTTACTGATGCTACTAGATTGTACTATGTTAGGTATATTTATCTGTGGTTTATTTCAACAGATTTTACTGATGCTATTAGATTGTACTATGTTAGGTATATTTATCTGTGGTTTTATTTCAACAGATTTTACTGATGCTATTAGATTGCACTATGTTAGGTATATTTATCTCTGGTTTTATTTCAACAGATTTTACTGATACTATTAGATTGAATAGATAGAAAAATCTATATACAGCATGTGCAAATAAGGTAGGATAAGAGAGGTTAGGCAATAAATAGACCATGGTGGCGAAGTAATTACAATATAGCAATTAAACACTGGAATGGTAGGGAATGTGAATGTGAATAGCAGAAGATGAATGTGCAAGTAGAGATACTGGGGTTAAATGGATTCAATACCCCATAATGTCAAAGTGGAATTATGTTTTTGGAAATGTTTACAAATGTAATTAAAACCCTAAATAAGTTCAGGAGTAAAGATGTTGCTTAACAAGTCACATAATAAGTTGCAGGGACTCACTCTGTGTGCAATAATAGTGTTTAACATGATTTTTGAATGACTACCTCATCTCTGTACCCCACACATACAATTATCTGTAATGGCCCTCAGTCGAGCAGTGAATTTCAAACACAGATTCAACCACAAAGACCAGGTAGGTTGTCTAATGCCTCGCAAAGAAAGACACCTATTGGTGAATATCCCTTTGAGCATGGTGAAGTTATTAATGACACTTTAGATGATGTATCAATACAACCAGTCACTACAAAGATGCAGGCGTCCTTCCTAACTCAGTTGCTGGAGAGGAAGGAAACCGCTCAGGGATTTCACCATGAGGCCTATGGTGACATTAAAATAGTTAGTGTTTAAAGGTTGTGGTAGGACAAAACTGAGGATGGATCAACAACATTGTAGTTACTCCACAATACTAACCTAAATGACAGAGTGAAAAGAAGGAAGCCTGTACAGAATTTTTTTTATTACAAAACATTTATCCTGTTTGCAATAAGGCACTAAAGTAATACTGCAAAAATAATTGGCAAAGAAATTAACTTTATATAACTTTATTGTATTCAGGAACTTTATTTCCTGAATACAAAGTGTTTTATGTTTGGGGAAAATCCAACACATCACTGACTACCACTCTTCATATTTTCAAGCATGGTGGTGGCTGCATCATGTTATGGGTATGCTTGTCATTGGCCCTACAGTCCCTGGTTCTAATCCAGGCTGTATCACAACCAGCTGTGATTGGGAGTCTCATAGAGGCGGCGCACAATTGTCCCAGCATTCAGGGGAGGGTTTGGCCGGCCGGGATGTCCTTGTCCCATCGCGCTCTAGCGACTCCTTGTGGCGGCCGGGCGCATGCACGCTGACTTCGGTCGCCAGCTGGACGGTGTTTCCTCCGACACATTGGTGTGGCTGGCTTCCAGGGTTAACTTCTTATGGGTGCAGGGGCAGTATTGACTAGCTTGGATGAAAGGTGCACAGAGGTGCCCATAGTAAACTGCCTGCTCCTCAGTCCCAGTTGCTAATATATGCATAGTATTTTCATATTGGATAGAAAACACTCTGAAGTTTCCAAAACTGTTTGAATGATGTCAACAGTCTGTAGAACTTTGTCTGATGCCTCTACTGTGAAGGGGGGCCGAATGAGAGGGGAATTCGTCAAGTCTGCCATGACCTGACCATCCTCTAACCATGCTCTGTTCCATCGCTCATCTGAAGTCAATGTAATTCTCCAGTTGGAACGTTATTCAAGATTTATGTTAAAAACATTCTAAAGATTGATTCAATATATCGTTTGACATGTTTCTACTGACTGTTAATGCATTTTTGGACATTTCGTCAGCTTTTAGGGAACGCTCTTCGTGACTTTGGATTTGTTTACCAAACGCGCTAACAAAAGTAGCTAATTGGACATAAATAACGGACATTATCGAACAAATCAAGCATTTATTGTGGACCTGGGATTCCTGGGAGTGCATTCTGATGAAGATCATCAAAGGTAAGGGAATATTTATCATGTATTTTCTGGTTTCTGTTGACTGCAACATGGCGGCTAATTTGACTATTGTTCTGAGCGCCGTCTCAGATCATTGCATGGTTTGCTTTTTACGTAAAGTTTTTTTTAAATCTGACACAGCGGTTGCATTAAGGAGAGGTATATCTATAATTCCATGTGTATAACTTGTATTTTCATCTACATTTATGATGAGTATTTCTGTTGAATCGATGTGGCTATGCAAAATCACTGGATGTTTTTGGAACTAGTGAATGTAACACGAATGTGTGAATGTAAACTCAGATTTTTTTATATAAATATGAACTTTATCAAGCAAAACATGCATGTATTGTGTAACATGAAGTCCTATGAGTGTCATCTGATGACGATCATTAAAGGTTAGTGATTAATTTTATCTCTATTTGTGCTTTTTGTGACTCTTGTCTTTGGCCGTAAAAATGACTGTGTTTGTCTGTGATTTGGCGGTGACCTAACATAATCGTTTTTGGTGCTTTCGCTGTAAAGCCTATTTGAAATCGGACACTTTGGTGGGATTAACAACAAGATTACCTTTAAAATGGTTTAAGATACATGTATGTATGAGGAATTTTAATTATGAGATTTCTGTTGTTTGAATTTGGCGCCCTGCACTTTCACTGGCTGTTGTCATATCGATCCCGTTACCGGGATCTCAGCCATAAGAAGTTTTAAGCGAGCAGTGTGTCAAGAAGTGCTGTGTGGCTTGGCAGGGTCGTGTTTCGGGGGATGCATGGCTCTCGATCTTCGCCTCTCCCCCGAGTCCGTAGGGGAGTTGCAATTGGATTTCATGAAAAAGGGGTAAAAGTACAACAAAGTGATAATAATACTAGTACTGATTTTAGATCCCCTGGCAGATCAAACCATGTCAACATCTGCTAGACTTAAGGTAGAAGTGGATCCCCTGGCAGATCAAACCATGTCAACACCTGCTAGACTTAAGGTAGAAGTGGATCCCCTGGCAGATCAAACCATGTCAACACCTGCTAGACTTAAAGTAGAAGTGAATCACCTGGCAGATGTGTCAACCATGTCAACACCTGCAAGACTTAATTAAGTTAGAAGTGAATCACCTGGTAGATCAAACCATGTCAACACCTGCTAGACTTAAGGTAGAAGTGAATCACCTGGCAGATCAAACCATGTCAACACCTGCTAGACTTAAGGTAGAAGTGGATCCCCTTGCAGATCAAACCATGTCAACACCTGCTAGACTTAAAGTAGAAGTGAATCACCTGGCAGATGTGTCAAACCATGTCAACACCTGCAAGACTTAAGTTAGAAGTGAATCACCTGGCAGATATGTCAAACCATGTAAACACCTGCAAGACTTAAGTTAGAAGTGAATCACCTGGCAGATGTGTCAAACCATGTCAACACCTGCAAGACTTAAGTTAGAAGTGAATCACCTGGCAGATGTGTCAAACCATGTCAACACCTGCAAGACTTAAGTTAGAAGTGAATCACCTGCCTGGATATCCTAAGAAGCACACAGAGACCTGCATTTTGAAGTCGGTTTAATAATACTTGTGAAAACTGACTTCAGGTGATTGAGGGATCTCGTCTAGATTAAAGGTCATAGGAAGTTTTATCATGTGGAGGTTTCATTCAAGTCTGTTTAATTAAATAATCTGTTTGTCTTTGACAGGAGAGAGACCAGACTCTCCTTCTGACAGCAGGAAGAGTCCTTCAGGAGAACCAGACCCAGAGACATCCAAACCAGCAGGATGACATCACTGCTCCCAGTGTGGAAAGAGTTGTACTCAGTTAGGGAGCCTGAAAACACATAAGAGAATACACACAGAAGAGAAGCCTTACCACTGCTCCTTGTGTGGAAAGAGTTTTAGGTGGTTAGGGAGCGTGGAAAGGCATGAGAGGACACACACAGGAGAAAAGCCTTTCCAATGTTCCCATTGTGGAAAGAGTTGTACCCAGTTAGGAAACCTGAACCAGCATGAGAGGACACACACAGGAAAAAAAATGCACCACTGCTCCCACTGTGGAAAGAGATTTACCCGGTTAAGGTACCTGAAAGAGCATGAAAGAATACATACAAATACACAGGAGGAGAAGACATACCACTGCTCTCATTGTGGAAAGACATTTTCCCAGTCATAGGACCTGAAAACACATGAGAGAATCGAGAGGCTGTGTTCTGACTTGTGTTTTTGACTGAGAATTTGTGTTTTTGTTTGGGCTGTCAGACTTGAGAACTTTAATTTACGATTAATCAATTGTCTGAAAGGGTTAAAAATACACTGAAAATATCCAAAATACATTCTGTATACCGCTAAAATCTACAATGCCATGTAAAAACAAGATGACATTGTAATGTTTTTAAAATGGTATAACTTCCTTTATTTTTGCTGGACCCCAGGAAGAGTAGCTGCTGCCTTGGCAGGAACTAATGGGGATCCATAATAACCCCAAGGAAGAGTAGCTGCTGCCTTGGTAGGAACTAATGGGGATCCATAATAAACCCCCGGAAGAGTAGCTGCTGCCTTGGCAGGAACTAATGGGGATCCATAATAAACCCCAGGAAGAGTAGCTGCTGCCTTGGCAGGAACTAATGGGGATCCATAATAACCCCAAGGAAGAGTAGCTGCTGCCTTGGTAGGAACTAATGGGGATCCATAATAAACCCCCGGAAGAGTAGCTGCTGCCTTGGCAGGAACTAATGGGGATCCATAATAAACCCCAGGAAGAGTAGCTGCTGCCTTGGCAGGAACTAATGGGGATCCATAATAACCCCAAGGAAGAGTAGCTGCTGCCTTGGTAGGAACTAATGGGGATCCATAATAAACTCCAGGAAGAGTAGCTGCTGCCTTGGCAGGAACTAATGGGGATCCATAATAAACCCCAGGAAGAGTAGCTGCTGCTTTGGCAGGAACTAATGGGGATCCATAATAAACCCCAGGAAGAGGAGCTGCTGCCTTGGCAGGAACTAATGGGGATCCATAATAAACCCCAGGAAGAGTAGCTGCTGCCTTGGCAGGAACTAATGGAGATCCATAATAAATACAAATACTTGTATCAATATATTTGTGTCTCTTTACTCTCGGATTCTAAAATGCTAATTAGCATCAAAGTAGATGACATGCAAGACTACAAATCCCTGCAAGCTCCTGCATGTCATCTCTAGCCTACACCTTTCACAGAACAGTTCACAGAATTGTCCATTGAAATAAATATAGACAATTTAATCATTGCTACATAAAGGCCTGATTGGTGGAGTGCTGCAGAGATGGTTGTCCTTCTGGAAGGTTCTCCCATCTCCACAGAGGAACTCTGGAGCTCTGTCAGAGTGAACATCGGGTTCTTGTTCACCTCCCTGACCAAGGCCCTTCTCCCCCGATTTCTCAGTTTGGCCGGGCGACCATCTCTGGGAAGAGTCTTGGTGGTTCCAAACTTCTTCCATTTAAGAATGATGGAGGCCACTGTGTTCTTGGGGACCTTCAATGCTGCATACATTTTTTTGGTACCTTTCCCCAGATCTGTGCCTCGACACAGTCCTGTCTCAGAGCTCTATGGACAATTCCTTTGACCTCATGGCTTGGTTTTTGCTCTGACATGCACTGTGAACTGTGGGACCTTATATAGACAGGTCTGTGCCTTTCCAAATCATCTCCAATCAATTGAATTTACCACAGGTGGACTCCAATCAAGTTGTAGAAACATCTCAAGGATGATCAATGGAATCAGGATGCATCTGAGCTCAATTTCGAGTCTCATAGTAAAGGGTCTGAATACTTAAATACATTTGCAAAAATGTGAAAAAAATGTTTTTGGTTTGTCATTATGGGGTATTGTGATGTCATTATGGGGTATTGTGTGTAGATTGATGAGGGGGAATAATTATTCAATTTTAGAATAAGGCTGTTACGTAACAAAATGTGGAAAAGTGAAGGAGTCTGAATACTTAACGAATGCACTGTATACCTCTGGCAGAGTTTTCTACCTCTGGCAGAGTTTTCTACCATTGGCAGTTTTGTACACAGTCACGTGATACGTGGTATAGAAATGTCCAATCATAGGAGAGTACATGGGAGGCACTATACTGTGTGTCTGCAGGTGTCTATCTGGTCAAAACCACTGATACAGGTGCCCCTCCACCCTCTGGTGGGATGAATCATGTCTACAGAGAAACCTAGATTCAAATACTTAGATGTGTGTGTATTGGGTATATGTTGTGAAATTGTTAGATATTACTTGTTAGATATTACTGCACTGTCGGAGCTAGAACCACAAGCATTTCACTACACCCCCAATAACATCTGCTAAACACGTGTATGTGACCAATAAAATGTGATTTGAAATAAATGTCCTATTTATCAAAGGTGCTTTTGGCTGGGGTCAAAATGACTCCAAAGGATTTGAATTTGTTAAAAGTCCATTTTGATACAGAAACACTAAACCATGATTTAGATTTATTAACAACCATTTGATTGTGGGTGTAAAGCTTGTTTTAAATTCGCACTCATTAAACACGAATCAATCAACACATGCTTCTCTTTGAACGGCATAATATAATATTAAACTTTTATGAAATAAATGAAAAATAAACTTTTGGTTCCTCAACTGCGTTGCCCACTCCAGTCAGCAGATGGCGATGTGCGTCTTTTAGGTTCAGGCGATGCTACAGTGTGACGTATAATCTAGTGGACGGGACGCTTCTTCAACAACAACAGCCAGTCAGACACCTCCGTAGCTTTCTAGCAAACATAGCTACAACATTCACCCTCTTTACACTGTTTTGGTGTATATTAGTCGCTGTGTATTAAACACACTTCTGTCGTATGTACTTGTTGGCCCATTTAATTATATATTTACGTTGTTTGTCAGCTAGCTGGTTTGCTAAGTTAGCTTAGATCTAGGCTAGTCGCTAATGCTAGCTAGCTAACATCTCCGACCATGAGTTCACTAAGCTACTTTCCTCCTGCTAAAGAAGAGGAAGAGGTCTGCTGGACGGAGAAAGAAGCTTTCGTGAAAGAGGAGGAGGAAGAGGAGGCTGTTTCAATACAAAAACAAGTAGAGGGTGAGGCTGTTAGCGTGAAAGAAGAAGAGAAAGACGTTTCAGTGAAAGAAGAGGAAGACGCGTTCAGAGTGAAAGAGGAGGATGCGATTTTTGGAGTGAAAGAAGAGGAGGCTGTTACAATATTAAAACACGTAGAGGGTGAGGCTGTTACCGTGAAAGAAGAAGAGAAAGACGTTTCAGTGAAAGAGGAGGAAGTTGCAGTAAAAGGAGAGAAGGAAGAGAAAGAGGTGGATGCAGTTTTTGGAGTGAAAGAGGAGGAGGGGGAGATGACTGTCACATTGGAGGAAGAAGAGGAGGTTGGAGATCTGTTTAACACCAGTAAGTACCGTCTCTGCAGTCGTTGAACCAATATGCAGTAAAGGGGTTCTACACTTTAATGTTGTTCTGTAGAAATGGCTGAAGCTACACTGTAACGTGTAGAACATCAAGAGTGGACCATCAACAAAACGTTAACAATTGATCAACTGCATCCAATGACAATGCCTGAAATACTGTAGTCCTCAATATCTCCTATTAGATTAGCCCAATATGTAGTCTTAAAGGGGCAATCAGCAGTTGTTACATCCATTTTGGGACTTATACATTAATGATATGTACCCATCTGTTTCTTGAGGAAATCACAAAAAAATGCCTCATGAGCTTAGTTCAACTGTCGTACCCCATCAGAACCCAAAATATAAGCTTTTTTTATTCCAATGTTTGTCAGTAAATATAAACAAACACTGTATATCCTCAAAACATGATTAATTGATTTAATTGAGTCTCAAGAATTTCTAAAACATTTAACATTCTCATTTAATTGTTTAAAAAAAATCTAATTTAGAATAAGTACCGTAACAAAATGTGTAAAAAAGGGAAGCGGTCTGAACTTAATGAATGCACTAGGGCCCCAACTAAAAACAATCTTGGGTCAACCAAGAGTCGTCTTTTCTTTCTACCAACCGATTGGTTGAAATGTTATATGTGTATTTTTCCATATATAGACACACCCCATGTGTTTTAATTAAATCAACTATATGTACTGAACTGGTCTGATGCTTTAAGCACTCTGTTTGATTAAATAATTAAGACACACAAATGACTCGGGAGCCAGAGATCAAGATAGCCTAACCAACCTAACTGATGCTCCTGAAGTTTCTGATAATAAGCTACACCAGCAGTCGTTATGCTCCTGAAGTTTCTGATAATAGGCTACATCAGCAGTCGGCAACCTTTTCCATTCCACCCATCCTTTGGGTTCCTTTTGGCAAACTCCAAGCAGGCTGTCATGTGTCTTACTGAGGAGTAGCTTCCGTCTGGCCACTCTACCATAAAGGCCTGATTGTTGGAGTGCTGCAGAAATGGTGGTCCTTCTGGAAGTTTATCCTATCTCCACAGAGGAACTCTGGAGCTCTGTCAGAGTGACCGTCGGGTTCTTGGTCACCTCCCTGACCAAGGCCCTTCTCCCCCAATCGCCCAGTTTGGCCAGGTGACTAGGAAGAGTATTACATTTAAAAAATGATGGAGGCCACTGTGTTCTTGGGGACCTTCAATGCTGCAGAATTGTTTGGTACCCTTCCCCAGATCTGTGCCTCGACATAATCCTGTCTTGGAGCTCTACGGACAATTCCTTCGACCTCATTGCTTGGTTTTTTCTCTGACATTCACTGTCAACTGTGGGACCTTATATAGACAGGTGTGTGCCTTCCAAATCATATCCAATCAATTGAATTTACCACAGGTGGACTCTGAACAAGTTGTAGATACATCTCAAGGATGATTAATGGAAACAAGATGCACCTGAAAGCAATTTTGAGTCTCATAGCAAAGGGTCTGAATACTTATGTAAATAAGGTATTTCTGTTTTTTACCTGTTTTCACTTTGTCATTATGGGCTATTGATGACACCGCCTCTGAAACAAGATAGCCTAACCATCAGACATCCCCAATAGGCACATTTATAGGCCTACATTTGTGCTCAGTCCAGGTAGACTAGTCCTACTTCTATATGTGTAACCAGGTAGACTAGTCCTACTTCTATATGTGTAACTAGGTAGACTAGTTCTACTTCTATGTGTGTAACCAGGTAGACTAGTCCTACTTCTATATGTGTAACCAGGTAGACTAGTCCTACTTCTATATTGTGTGACCAGGTAGACTAGTCCTACTTCTATATGTGTAACCAGGTAGACTAGTCCTACCTCTATATGTGTAACCAGGTAGACTAGTCCTACTTCTATATGTGTGGACCAGGTAGACTAAGTCCTACTACTAATATGTGTAATCAGGTAGACTAGTCCTACTACTATATGTGTAACCAGGTAGACTAGTCCTACTTCTATGTGTGTAACCAGGTAGACTAGTCCTACTTCTATATGTGTAACCAGGTAGACTAGTCCTACTTCTATATGTGTAACCAGGTAGACTAGTCCTACTACTATATCTGTAATCAGGTAGACTAGTCCTACTACTATATGCGTAATCAGGTGTGTGTCCTTACTCAACACTGACAGGAGTGTTTCAAACAAAAGACAATTAATAAATTGACAAAACTGACGCATCTTGCGGGGTCAGGTCTGGGTGGTCTGCCATGGGCTGTTTCATTTAGTATTCGTTTGGGTCGGTTGGGGAATGATTGTATTTCCCCATAGTATGTTGTACCGAAGTTGACCGACTGAAAGGGAGTGTAACTTTGATTATAATTACACTTCCCTGAAGGAGGGAAACGAGGTAGAACACCTAATTGGCCCCACCCCTTCCTGGGTCGGTGAAGAGCGGTATTAAATTGAAGGATTAAATCCAAACCTCACGCTCATCACCTGTGGAAGGCGGGGCTTCCAGCGAGGCGTGAATTTGTGATAGTATGTTGTACCTAGTTTCCCTCCTTCAGGGAACAGTAGTTATAGTCATAACATGTGGATTTAATAGTATGTTGTACGTAGTTTCCCTCCTTCAGGGAACAGTAGTTATTTTCATAACATGTGGATTTGATAGTATGTTGTACCTAGTTTTCCTCCTTCAGGGAACAGTAGTTTATAGTCATAACGTTACGCTTGTCATATGATGAACTTCAACTTAAATACGGGATCTTGCGGTCGGACAGTTTTTTTTATATTCTGAATGCACTCGAACTATGTATCATTTAGTGGCTCCTTATGTTACGCTGGGAAAACAGTTTTCATGGGCACAGAAACACTAAATAATTTCAGAGTTTGCTAAATCCAATGGTTTTAACAGAGTCATTTATAATCCAAGAGACGGCAACCCGCCTTCCTCATTATCATACGGATCTGCTATTTTTTTAGACCTTATAGCTAGAACCTCAGTTCAGCAGCTAGCCATCAGAAGCTAACCAGCTAATTAGCTACTAGCTATTTAGTCATTGTTAGCCACTGCTAGCGGCCTTTACCTTTTTAACTCAGACACCAGCCGCTTTTAGCCTGGATAATACCTGCCAGTCATGCACAGCTGCGATATGCCAACCCTGAGCATATCGGACTGTTTTTCTCCACTACATCACCGTATTCCTGCCGTAAGCTCTGGACCATTACAACCGGATAATCGCAGCTAGCTAGCTGCCACCGAGTGGCCCAGCCCCTAAGCTAGACCTTGAGCTAGGCCCATCTCCCGGCCTGCTCAGTGGACCCTATTATCACTCGGCTTACACAGCTGGATGCCTCCCAGACTCTTCACTAAGACGACTAGAAGCCTCTACATCACCGGATTCCTGCCGTAAGTCCTGACCTTTGCAACAGATTGGCTACAGTGGCTGACGCCCTTGTCCCGAAGCTAGCACCAGTTAGCCTCGAGCCAGGTGCATCTCCCGGCTAGCAAACAAAATTACTCCAGCTACAATACCTCTTGCCAATGGCCTGGACCCACTTTGTCGACCACGGAGCACCGCCGATCCATCACGACTGGTCTGCCGACGCAATTCCGTCAGATATGCCCCCTCAACCGGTCTTTGCCAGACTTCAAGTGACACCTTGTCCCGAAGCTAGCACCAGAGCCTCGAGCCAGGGCCGGCTCCCGGCTAGCATAGTGACGACTAGCTAAAGGCTTCCCTGGTTCATATATTGCTGTTCACTGGACCCTATGATCACTTTGCTAAGCATAGCTGATGCCTGCTGGGACTGTTCATTAATCACGGTACCTATTTTGTTTATCTGTCGGCCCCAGCCTCGAACTCCAGGCCCCCTGTGTGTAGTTAACTTCTTATGGCTGGCAGGGGCAGTATTGAGTAGCTCTGATAAAAGGTGCCCATTTCAAACGGCCTCGTACTCAATTCTTGCTCGTACAATATGCATATTATTATTACTATTGGATAGAAAACACTCTCTAGTTTCTAAAAACCGTTTGGAATTATATCTGTGAGTAAAACAGAACTCATTTTGCAGCAAACTTCCTGGTAGGAAGTGGAAAATCTGAAATCGATGCTCTCTTCTAGGGCCTGCCCTATAAAGGTCCTTGATATTTATTAGAATACATGCACTTCATACGTCTTCCACTAGATGTCGACAGGCAGTGAGAGTAGAAATTGAGTGTATAACTTGATCTGGGCTCGAATAAATGCTCTTTGTATGACGTGTCAGCCAGTTTCCTGTTTTCTGGAGAGTGCGTGAAGGGACCTGGTTTTGCCTTCTGTACAGCTGTCGTTATAGACGACTAATATCTCCGGCTTTGATTTTATTTGATACATGTGACAATATCATCGTAAAGTATGTTTCTTCGGGGCGTTAGGCGTGTTGCGTTTGTTCAGGAAGGAGAGCTTAGCGCCCAAACAGGTTTTAAAGTATCGTATCGTATTTAGATAATAAAGCATTTGACCTTTCTTTTGAATTAACAACAGAGGATTGGTTGATTTCCAGGTTTTAATAAAGTATAATATTTAAGATGATTGCCGAGAAAAGTATCGCCCAACTCTGGGGTATCTCACTACACCCTCAAATGTCATGTTTTGAAATATACAGACAGACAGATTAAAAGTAATTTTACATTGTATAATTGTACTTCTGACAGCCAACTTTCTAACTCCGCCCATAACTTTATGACATCATAACATTCCCAGAAGGATTATTGAGTCATTGTTAGTTTTACACTGAAGACATGACTCTGCCGTTGTGCTGTAGAATTTGTGAATTTTGTCTCTTGTATAATAAGGGACTATCATTTGTCCCAACATCACAGTCCACAGACTTTGATGCAGTTAAAGACTTCCAAAAGTGTTTCCGCAGTTTAAGATCAACTGAGTTTTTTTAATGGTGTTTCTCCCTGTGCACCTGCCAATGTGAATCCTTTGAATGAGACAAGTTACCAGACAGGACATATTGCTAATGTTCTTCCCATTAATAACCTGAATGACAATTAACTTGTGGGCGGTGGTGGTGATGACGTCCTATTCAATGACGTCGTCCATCGGGATTCCCCAAAAAAGAAGACGCTCTGGATTGATCACTGGAGTCAGATGTGAAGGAGGAGGTGATCATCAGGAGTCAATTTGAGGGTCATCAGGAGTCAGATGTGGAAGGAGGAGGTTGATCATCAGGAGTCAGATGTGAAGGAGGAGGTGATCATCAGGAGTCAGACGTGAAGGAGGAGGTTGATCATCAGGAGTCAGATGTGAAGGAGGAGGTTGATCATCAGGAGTCAGATGTGAAGGAGGAGGTTGATCATCAGGAGTCAGACGTGAAGGAGGAGGTTGATCATCAGGAGTCAGATGTGAAGGAGGAGGTTGATCATCAGGAGTCAGATGTGAAGGAGGAGGTTGATCATCAGGAGTCAGATGTGAAGGAGGAGGTTGATCATCAGTGAACCTCTAGGATTGTGGCTGGGCTGGCGTTTCCACTTCCAGCTTGGTCATATATTTTGACACATTGAATGTTTGATATTGTGAAACTATGTTATATATTTGTACCTCCTTTTTCATGAAGTGATGTCACTAAGTACTGCCCCTATATATACAATGCATTCGGAAAGCATTCAGACCCCTTCACTTTTTCCACATTTTGTTACATTACAGCCTTATTCTAAAATTGATTCAATCATTTTTTCCCCTCACCAATCTACACAATACCCCATAAGGCAAAAACAGGTAAATAAATGAAAAAATTTGATTTTCTTTAAAAAACAAGGACATTTCTAAGTGACCCCAAACTTTTGAATGGTAGTGTACATCTACATGATGTATTGTTACTCCATGTAGGAGCAGTATAGACCTAGTCTGTTCATTATATACATCTACATGATGTATTGTTACACCATGTAGGAGCAGTATAGACCTAGTCTGTTCATTATATACATCTACATGATGTATTGTTACACCATGTAGGAGCAGTATAGACCTGGTCTGTTCATTATATATGTAACAGTACTCTGCTTGCGTTGTGTACAATCAATCCTCGACACGAACTCCAACGTGTAGCACCAGTCATGGAGATTTATTCTGATAGGAACAGCACAAAATTGCACGTCATGCAATGCACGGCTCACCATCCAAACTCTGCACTCACGCACTGTACAAAATATATGAACCCCCCCCCACCAGACACAGTAAGATGCTAGCTAGTACTGGTGGGAATTCTTTACAACAAAATGCACAACCAATATTCTTCAAAAAACACTGCATCTTATGTGTGATGTTCGAATAACATTTACAACAGATTGATATAAATTGTACATTTAAATCATCACTTGGGAGTATAAGAATCATTTTTGACGTACAGTGCTTTGCAACCAACAACTTACCGCTGGTTTGGTGCTTGTTCACTGGGACGATTCTAACTGAAACATCCTCCCTCGTAAGCAAGCTACGCAAACCAGCCAATAAGATGCCATGTTGAGTAGGTGAAGGCAAGACAAAACTAAAACCAAAAACCCATTGGCTTAACAATAAAGTGGCAAGGGGAATCACCAATATAACCCTGTTACACTTTCTGTTTCATAGTCTTAACAAAGGCACTCCATGAATACAATTGGTTCAACACCTTGTGGTATTTTAAGTGGTGTTTAATTTTTACCTTTAGCCGACAGGAACATAAACCAATGAAAATGCTATTGTGTTGTAGTAGAGTGAAAATGTTTATACCATCAAACTTCAAATGACTAGAATAGTACACAACGCAGAACAGAACAACCAGATTGGGGGTCAGTGGTCAAAGCCCGCAAACAGGAATATTCCAAGTTCAGACAGCAGGGGGGGGGGGGGGGGGGGGGAGTCAGATTGCTATGATCGCCAGGAACTTTACTTTTGGTGTCTATTTTTAATTGTTGCGCTACTGGTGCTGTCTGTTGATGTTAGGTAGGCAGCTACAGTAGCTGAATGATGTTAACATCTTCGGGTTTTGTTTCATTAAATGTATTTTATTTCATCCGGGTGCTTGTGTCACCTACTAACACCCTGGTACTACCCGTAGCTCCCGCTCTCCTCAGTCCGAGAGAAAGGTATGTGTTGCAGATTACTCCTTTGTAGAAGTCCAGAACGTGAAATAAATAAAACATCCCAAGGTTAATCACTTAATAATTCACAAACAAAATATATATCAGAAAAATCACTAGAACTAATTGTTAGCTCCAACATTACTTGTTACTTCTGTGAACTTTCATTATCCTCCCTCACAATCCAAATGTGAAAATATCTTAACGTTATGTAGGTTTTTGGTAACGGAATTACAAGGCACAAGTCAATATTCCTTAAACGATTTCTCCAAACCCAAATGTAAGTGTTGATATTAGTAGTCAGGGGTCTTTACATCAACATTATTATTTTTTATGTAGTTCTGATATTTGACCTTTTATGACTTTTTCTGGTGATGTTTTCGAAGATCCTTTTTCCATCTGTTTACCCAGAAATCAAAGCCTTCACTGGTTGAAAAATGGATCTAGAATTACATTTAACAAAAATATACACTCTTAGATTTCATTTGACACCCAATTAAACATGCTCCTTCCTATGAACATCACGTTGGGTCCTTTACATGGAAATGCCCCACTGTACCTCTAGAGATGCTATCCATCCCCAACTAGTAATAAAGTGGTCGGGTTGGTTGCTTCTGGCTTTTCCAGCTTCAGGCTGAATCACACCCATGATGAGAGGAGGTTTACTGGACACAAAGGGAGACACTACAGTCTGAATCACACCCATGATGAGAGGAGGTTTACTGGAACACAGGGAGAAAACTACAGTCTGAATCACACCCATGATGGGAGGAGGTTTACTGGACACAAAGGGAGAAACTACAGTCTGAATCACACCCATGATGAGAGGAGGTTTTACTGGACACACAGGGAGAAACTACAGTCAATCACACCCACGATGAGAGGAGGTTTACTGGACACAAAGGGAGACACTACAGTCTGAATCACACCCACGATGAGAGGAGGTTTACTGGACACAACAGGGAGAAACTACAGTCTGAATCACACCCACATGAGAGGAGGTTTACTGGACACACACGGAGAAACTACAGTCTGAATCACGCCCATGATGAGAGGAGGTTTACTGGACACACAGGGAGAAACTACAGTCTGAATCACACCCATGATGAGAGGAGGTTTACTGGACACAAAGGGAGACACTACAGTCTGAATCACACCCATGATGAGAGGAGGTTTACTGGACACACAGGGAGAAACTACAGTCTGAATCACACCCACGATGAGAGGAGGTATACTGGACACACAGGGAGAAACTACAGTCTGAATCACACCCATGATGAGAGGAGGTATACTGGACACACAGGAGAAACTACAGTCTGAATCACACCCATGATGAGAGGAGGTTTTACTGGACACACGGGAGAAACTACAGTTGAATCACACCCACGATGAGAGGAGGTTTACTGGACACAGAGGGAGAAACTACAGTCTGAATCACACCCATGATGAGAGGAGGTTTACTGGACACACAGGGAGAAACTACAAACAGTCTGAATCACACTCCATGATGAGAGGAGGTTTACTGGAAACACAGGGAGACACTACAGTCAATCACACCACGATGAGAGGAGGTTTACTGGACACAAAGGGAGAACTACAGTCTGAATCACACCCACGATGAGAGGAGGTTTACTGGACACACAGGGAGAAACTACAGTCTGAATCACACCCATGATGAGAGGAGGTTTACTGGACACACAGGGAGAAACTACAGTCTGAATCACACCCATGATGAGAGGAGGTTTACTGGACACACAGGGAGAAACTACAGTCTGAATCACACCCATGATGAGAGGAGGTTTACTGGACACACAGGGAGAAACTACAGTCTGAATCACACCCATGATGAGGAGGTTTACTGGACACACAGGGAGAAACTACAGTCTGAATCACACCCATGATGAGAGGAGGTTTACTGGACACACAGGGAGAAACTACAGTCTGAATCACACCCATGATGAGAGGAGGTTTACTGGACACAAGGGAGAAACTACAGTCTGAATCACACCCATGATGAGAGGAGGTTTACTGGACACACAGGGAGAAACTACAGTCTGAATCACACCCATGATGAGAGGAGGTTTACTGGACACACAGGGAGAACTACAGTCTGAATCACACCCATGATGAGAGGAGGTTTACTGGACACACAGGGAGAAACTACAGTCTGAATCACACCCATGATGAGAGGAGGTTTACTGGACACACAGGGAGACACTACAGTCTGAATCACACCCATGATGAGAGGAGGTTTACTGGACACACAGGGAGAAACTACAGTCTGAATCACACCCATGATGAGAGGAGGTTTACTGGACACACAGGGAGAAACTACAGTCTGAATCACACCCATGATGAGAGGAGGTTTACTGGACACACAGGGAGAAACTACAGTCTGAATCACACCCATGATGAGAGGAGGTTTACTGGACACACAGGGAGAAACTACAGTCTGAATCACACCCATGATGAGAGGAGGTTTACTGGACACACAGGGAGAAACTACAGTCTGAATCACACCCATGATGAGAGGAGGTTTACTGGACACACAGGGAGAAACTACAGTCTGAATCACACCCATGATGAGAGGAGGTTTACTGGACCACACAGGGAGAAATATCAAGTTCCTGAATCCACACCCCTGATGAGGAGGAGGTTTACTGGACACACAAGGGAGAACACTACAGTCTGAATCACACCCATGATGAGAGGAGGTTTACTGGACACACAGGGAGAACTACAGTCTGAATCACACCCACGATGAGAGGAGGTTTACTGGACACACAGGGAGAAACTACAGTCTGAATCACACCCACGATGTAGAGGAGGTTTACTGGACACACAGGGAGAAACTACAGTGTCTGAATCACGCCATGATGAGAGGGAGGTTTACTTGGACACACAGGGAGAAACTACAGTCTGAATCACACCCATGATGAGAGGAGGTTTACTGGACACACAGGGAGAAACTACAGTCTGAATCACACCCATGATGGAGAGGAGGTTTACTGGGACACACAGGGAGAAACTACAGTCTGAATCACACCATGATGAGAGGAGGTTTACTGGACACACAGGGAGAAACTACAGTCTGAATCACACCCATGATGATGGAAGGAGGTATACTGGACACATCCAAGGGAGAAACTACAGTCTGAATCACATACCATGATGAGAGGACGGGTTACTGGGAGCACACAGTGGAGAGAACCTACAGTCTGAATCCCACCCATGATGAGAGGAGGTATACGTGGACACACAGGGAGAAAACTATCACGTCTGAATCACACCCATGATGAGAGGAGTTTAACTGGACACACAGGGAGAAACTACAGTCGAATCAACGACCCATGAATGAGAGGAGGTTTACTGGACACACAGGGGAGAGAACTACCGTCTGAATCACCATGATGAGAGGAGAGGAGGAAGTTACTGGACACACAGGGAGAAACTACAGTCTGAATACACAACCCACGATGAGAGGAGGTTTACTGGGTACACATCACGGAGAAACTACAGTCTGAATCAAGCACCCATGATGAGAGGAGGTTTACTGGACACACAGGGAGAAACTACAGTCTGAATCACACCCATGATGAGAGGAGGTTTACTGGACACAAAGGGAGACACTACAGTCTGAATCACACCCATGATGAGAGGAGGTTTACTGGACACAAAGGGAGACACTACAGTCTGAATCACACCCATGATGAGAGGAGGTTTACTGGACACAAAGGGAGACACTACAGTCTGAATCACACCCATGATGAGAGGAGGTTTACTGGACACAAAGGGAGACACTACAGTCTGAATCACACCCATGATGAGAGGAGGTTTACTGGACACACAGGGAGACACTACAGTCTGAATCACACCCATGATGAGAGGAGGTTTACTGGACACAAAGGGAGACACTACAGTCTGAATCACACCCATGATGAGAGGAGGTTTACTGGACACACAGGGAGACACTACAGTCTGAATCACACCCATGATGAGAGGAGGTTTACTGGACACAAAGGGAGACACTACAGTCTGAATCACACCCATGATGAGAGGAGGTTTACTGGAAACACAGGGAGAAACTACAGTCTGAATCACACCCATGATGAGAGGAGGTTTACTGGACACACAGGGAGAAACTACAGTCTGAATCACACCCATGATGAGAGGAGGTTTACTGGACACACAGGGAGGACACTACAGTCTGAATCACACCCATGATGAGAGGAGGTTTACTGGACACAAAGGGAGACACTACAGTCTGAATCACACCCATGATGAGAGGATGTTTACTGGACACACAGGGAGACACTACAGTCTGAATCACACCCACGATGAGAGGAGGTTTACTGGACACAAAGGGAGACACTACAGTCTGAATCACACCCATGATGAGAGGAAGTTTACTGGACACACAGGGGAGAAACTACAGTCTGAATCACACCCATGATGAGAGGAGGTTTTACTGGACACAAAGGGAGACACTACAGTCTGAATCACACCCATGATGAGAGGAGGTTTACTGGACACAAAGGGAGAAACTACAGTCTGAATCACACCCATGATGAGAGGAGGTTTACTGGACACAAAGGGAGACACTACAGTCTGAATCACACCCATGATGAGAGGAGGTTTTACTGGACACAAAGGGAGACACTACAGTCTGAATCACACCCATGATGAGAGGAGGTTTACTGGACACACAGGGAGAAACTATAGTCTGAATCACACCCATGATGAGACTACCTTTGAAGGTTTGGTATTTGTTAGTGTTTAGGTTAGAGTCAGTTTCAAGTTTTGGCCAGACGGGCTGTCAATGGGATGTTGGTCTGAAAAGTCCATTTAGTCTTTCCCTTCTCAAACCTGTCTTTCCCTAACCAGTTCATATCATGTATTCCACCACCAGCACACCTGATTCACTAATCAGAGGTTTTGATGATTAGTTGACCAGTGGTACAAAGGGGACTGGATCTAGGTGAACTATGTGGAGTGTCCTTCCAGGGTCAGTACAGTACAGACTGACAAGATTACAACAGTGTAGTTTACTCAACTCATTCAAACTATCATGACTATTGTTTAGAGAGAAGATCTGCACAAGGGCATAAAGTGTAAGATATAGCAAGAGAGGACAATATGGTGCAAGGCAGCCAAAGTGGAATCAAAAGTCATAGGCCTAATCATCAATGAAATATGAAATATAAAACCAAAATATAATCTACATATAAAGACAACATGTCATCTACATGTGTTATAGAAAAGCTCCCTTCTCACATCCCAGGTCACATAAAAAGACAACATGTCATCTACATGTGTTATAGAAAAGCTCCCTTCTCACATCCCAGGTCATGTTTAGACTGGAACGTGACAACTCAACGGGCTATGCGCATCTCCCCAATAGCCGACAGACAACTTTCCTGAGTGCAATGTCATTAATGTGACAGATATGTACAGTATAATAAGCATAGCGAAGAAGAAAAAATATCCTACTTCTGACGCACAGCAGACACATCGCTGCTGAGATTTCCCCTGGAGCAAGAGTCCCTCAAGAATTTAAAAACAGTCATTGCGTTTCAATGAATGTACTCCCCAAACGCTTGTTGCATCGTAAACTATCCTCGCAGTCCCTTGGGACTTCAGCGGATGGATGATGCGCCGCTGCCATTTACTTGGATGAGAAGTTGGACGAACGCTCCTCCAGCTGACGATACGCAATGGTGGATAACTACAGTGTGGTGATGTGTCGTTCACGAACGAACGGATCTTTTGAACGGATCTTTTTGTTGAACGTCTGGAACCGCATCGGTGAAAGAGCCATTCATCTGGCTCTCTGATTTGCATACTGCTACTAGTGCTTGTTGAGCTCAGAACAACGTTTTTCTACAGATAAGTTACAACATCATTATCTAAAGGGGGTGAATCCTCACTGCAGAAACAATAAATAGTGGGGAGAGCGGGTCAATCTGGTCCACGAGGATTTAGTTAATGCTTAAAAACGATTTCTTCATTTTTTACGCGCATTTCACGATCTGACTTAATGGTAGCCTACCTTTTGGCTTTTACATTGAATATTTGCAATTTTTTCATTGTTCTAGATTTATTTTAAGCATTTTAAAGGTAGATCAGTTTATGAGCCAAATGAACCCGCTCTTTTACTTGAACGGAGCCAAATGTGCCGGATCACCGAATAGACTCAGAAAGCCCATCACTACTACAGCGGAGAGGTTAGATCCAAACAGAGCACCACAATCAACAGGCACACTCAGGCAGGCGGTTATTGGGATTTGACTGTCACAGGGACCAACTAATAAGAGGTTATAATTCATTGGAATTGTTGTGATTGTATGTTTGTCTGTACAGTTATGGCTGTCCTGTTATTATTTTGTGTCTTGATCAATAATGAGTAGCTAAACCATATCGACTTTTGGACACTGATGCGCAGGAGAACCCCTAGCTGTCAATCAAGCAGGCGCGGTGAACGGATTATGACGCTCAAGCGTTCCAAATGACGCAACAATACAGTTCCAGAACAGAGAAAGTTAATGCCGAGATGTTGTTCGGTTCCACACTAAAACTGCTGTTTGACAAGTGTGATTTGAGGTGAGTCAAATATTTACAAAAGTTTACAATACATTAACCATCCGCTAGCCTACTTAACCTATAATTCTGTCATGGTAAGATAACACATGTGAAAGTGAACGTTAATGTATTTGAAATATTTTTATGCCATTATCTAGCTAGCCTTATAAAATACAATTATTAATTATGGAATTGTTTTTTTCTGTTGCTATCAATCAATCCATCTGTATTTACTCTTCTGTCTGTTTGTCTTGTTGACTTATCTGTCTGTCTGTCTGTGTACTGTCTAGCCAGCATATGCCAGAAAGGTTCTTTCACATAGGCTCATATTCACAAAGTCTCATAGAAGGAGTGCTGATCAATAATCCGTTTTGTCTTTTAAATCAAACTGAATACGTTTTGATGGACAGGAGGGGACCTGATCCTAGATCAGCACTCCTACCCTGAAACACTTTGTGAACACAATCCAGGTGTACTGTGATTATGAAGTTGTGATGAGGTATTATTATATTAGTCGTGCTGATGCATGATGGGTTGTAGGCTAGAGCTTGAGTACTGTAGTCTGAAGGCTGTTTCTGAATTCACTGACCTGGTGAGTAAATGTTGTGTACAATGGCGCCATCTAGTGACAGAAACATAGAAACACACATTGTTGCTGAACGAAGGCATCTCTTTATTTTCCAGAAATAAAACTTGTAGACCTTTCCTGCAGTCTCTGAGGAGATGGACACCTCTTCTTCTTCTGGACGATCTCCGTCTCCTACTGGGACTGTCTTCTTACCCCCTCCTATCATGTGGAACAGTCTGTAAGTCATTCATCACATAACCTAGCTCTGGTCCAGGGCATTATGTGCGGCTTGCTGAAGGAAGGCTCAGTGTCTGCAAGCTGTACTTAACGCCCTGGACCAGAGCTACACATTACCCACCTCTGGCCATCATGGACAGTCAACTCATCACATTCACATACTGTAAGTCACAGTTGAGCGAGTTGTGTGATTAAAGGCAGTTTAATTGAGCAGAAGTTTAATTATTATTGTAATATTGTAGTAAATTGTCTGAGTTCACTTCCTAAATAATGTGTTGACATTCCTTTGCTCCCAGATACAAGCAAGCAGAGATGGAGGTTCAGTTCCTGAGGGAAGAGAAGAAGACCTGTACAGAGAAGGAAGCCCACATGCTTGAGTTGAGGGGGAAAGATCGAACGATCCGAAATCAGAAGAAGGAGATGGACAGACTTCAAGTGTGCCTCTGGGAGGAGGAAAAGAAGAAGAGGAATGGTGGAACGGAGAAGGACGAGATGATTGAACAACTACAGTCTGAGACAGACCATCTCAGAGCCCTTTTGAAAGATGAAAGGAGGAGAAGAAGAGTAGAAAGGGGTATTATGAAAGAGTGGAAGGCTGAGATCCTGAGACTGAGGGAGGCAGAGAGCCACAGGGAGGCAGAGAGCCACAGGGAGGCAGAGAGACAGAGAGAAGCAGAGAGAAGCAGAGAGAAGCAGCGAGACAGAGAGAAGCAGAGAGGCAGAGAGAAGCAGAGAGGACAGAGGGAGGCAGAGAGACAGAGAGCCACAGGGATGCAGAGAGAGCCACAGAATGGAGAACCAGAGACAAATGCAGGAAGTCAAACAGACTCAAACAACTGCTGGAGCTGCTGATGGTGGACCTACAACTGGCCCACGTAAGACATGTCATTGTTATTATTAAAAGGCAGTGTATATTCACCCGGCTGAAAATGAATGGCGGCAGTATGCTAACCCAATGTTAACTTTTATGCATTTCCTAAACGTTAACCCTTACCTTAACCTCACTGAAACTATACCTAACCTTTACCATAACCCAACCCTAGGTCCTAAACCTAACCTTCATTTATCTCAACCCCTACGCCTTTCTTCTGCCGGTTGAATATCCACTTCCTTATTAATGTCATTACTGTTGTTGTTGTTGACAACTGTATCTGTGCAGGTTGTAAATAATTGCATTAGTGAAACATCATTTGTAGGAGTAATTTCTACAAGCATAAACATCAGAGGCAACATTAAATTGCAACGGGAATTTCTCAAACCCCTAACTGAATGGGCAAGCTAGTTGTGTGTTTGTATTTGTACACATTTTGGACATAATTGATTCCATAAAATGTCTCATAATTTTTTCAAACCATGTCAATACATTAATTGACAATGAATTGTCCAGATGAATTGATCAAAATGACCCTGCTATTGATGTTGTTCAGTGTTTGATTCAATTACCTAGGTCTAAGTTGTATTTCTATGTATCATTCTCTGCAAATGCTTTGAAAGTATGTCTTGGTCATAGATTATCACTAATTTAACCTTTTAAATTAAAGCAAGAGATAGAGAGATTGAGGCTATGGCAGAAAGTCATGGAGGATCAGCGACCAAGACTGGCCTGGAACAACAAACCTATTGAGACAGAAAGAGAGAGGGAAAGAGAGAGGGAAAAAAGAGAAAGAAAGGGAGATGGAAAGGGAGAGAAAAGCAGAATTGGAAAGACAAGAAATGAAGAAGAAAGTGAAACAGGCAGAAGAAACGATAAAAGTGTTAGAACGAGAGATTGAGAGCTTGAAAGAGACTGAAAGGAAGTCATAGTTGAAAGAGAAAGAGACATGCGTATTGCAGAGAATGAGAAAGTCAAACTGGTTAACGAAAAGGTGAAAGAGTTAGAGAGAGAGGTTGAGAAACTGAAAGAAGATATGACAACAAAAGAGATTCAATACAAAATCAAATTTGAAAGAGCGAAAGAAGCGTATAGAAGACAGAATGAGAGAGTGAAACAGGTTAACCAAAATGTACTAGTGTTAGACAGAGAGGTTGCGAGAATGAAAGAAGAGATTAGATTGAAAGACGAGACTGAACCAGAGAGAACATTTGATAGAGACAGAGAGAGAGAAAATGATTGGAGACGAACTGAAGAGGAGATGAAAAATAGAGTGGAGAGAGAGATGGAGATGGAGATGGAGACAGCCCTCATCAATGACAAAAAGACGTCTGAATTGGAGGAAGTCTTCAAGAAAATCAAGGAACAGCTGAAAGAATTAGAAAATATGGAAACAGACAAATATAAATGGAAACAGAACCAAATGGACATGGAGGAGAAGATGGAGGGTGAGAACAACAAACAGAAAGAGGTAGAAAGAAAGAGAATGGAGAAAATACCAAAACAGAGACAACAAGAAGATGAGAAGAAGAAGGAGATGGAGAGAGAAGTAGAAGAGGAGAGACGCAAACAGAAGCACATAGAGATGGAAGAGGAAGAAAGAGGGAGTGAAAAAGAGAAACAGAGAGAGATCAAAAGGAAGAGAATGGAGAAGAGACAGAAAAATATGGAAAGAGAAGAAGAGAGACAGAGAGAGATTGAAAGAGAGAATGAAGAAGAACGATGTAAACAGAAGCAAATTGACATGGAGAAGGAGGAAAGAGAGAGGGAGAACAATACACAGAGAGAGATAGAAGAGATACACAGAGGACAACAACAAGAGGAGAGACAAAAACAAATGGAGAAGGAGAAAGAAAGGGAGAAAGACAATGAGAATCAGAGAGAGATGGAATTAAAAGATCGGCAACAGAAAGAGATGGAGAAAGAAAAGATGATCATGAGAGAGAGGGAGGAAGCAGGAAGAAGAAAGGAGGGGCAGAAAAATATTTGGGGGAAATTGAGGGACAGAATGAACTGGAGATAGAACAGGAGAGAGAGATGGAAGACAAGCATGAAGTGATTAAGGAAGCAGAGGAAGAGTACAGGGAAAGAGAAGAGAGAGCAAAGGAAGGAAGCATGAAGAAACATGGAGTAGTTAATGTTAAAGCAAAAGCACGGGAAGTCTTCAATAGACGTAAAGAGAGGAGGTTAGAAGTGTTGAAGGGGGAACGAGAACACATAGAAAGAGGACAACAAATCAGGAGGGAGAAGGAGGAAAGACGGCTGGAGATGGAAAGAAAACAGGAGAGGGCAAGACAACAAGAGGAGCAGGATAAACAACAAGAGATTGAAATTGCTAGACAGAAAGAAATGTTCAGACTAAGAGAGGAGGAGAGGCAGAGAGAGGAAGAGAGAGAGGAGGAGAGAAAGAGAGCCGTTAAAGGCCATTTAGCTTTAATCAGAGAGAGAGAGATAATAGAGGCAAACAGAAGAGAGGAGATGGTGGAAGAGGAAAGAAGGGAATTCCTTGAAAATTACAAGAGGGGTGACTTAGAGGAGGAGGAGGAAAAGGAAGAAGACAAGGAGGACATTCTCCCACCTGATAAAAGTATCCGAAGGAGAGCTGTGGGCTGGATAAATAAGAAGTGGGAGAAGAGGAACCTCAAGAAGATCGAGAGAACCTATCAGAGAGAAGCTGAGGAGGGCTATAAGATCGTCCACATAGGTAAGACCTGTTTTCCCTCTGCTTATGACATCATCCTCTTTAGTCTCCTCTACACGCATCAGTTCCACACCAGTCATCATGTTGCAATCATTGTTTCAATATAAACGACTGTCTAAAGAATATGTTAGCTGACATGGCTAATTGAGTGACTGACTGACATAACAAGAAAAATACTGCTGATGTAACAACCACGTGTTTAAATGGTACATTGTGTCATCTACTAGTCTAACTCTCAAGACTAAGTAGAGACCCAGAAAGAGTTCCTAAAAAACACACACTAAAAACGTGTTTTGGGGGGATCCGGGGGCTACTAGTGGCCATGCGGCCCTAAGCGATCACATATGCCCTACTAGTGGCCATGCGGCCCTAAGCGATCACATATTGCCCTACTAGTGGCCATGCGGCCCTAAGCGATCACATATGCCCTGGCACTATACAACGAATAGGTGGCATTCAGGACTCATGTTCAACTTAGGGTCAGGTCAATTCGGGATGGGAATTATTGCACTTTATTGACAAATTCCATGCCTTGTTCAACTGAAAAGAGTAAAGAATCATTGAGATTAAGTTGTGTTTTCTATTCTTCATTCCCTGTGTCCATTACATTTAAGTTGATACCAGATCCCTAAGTTGAATGTGAACTCTACTTCTTCTCCCCTACCAGCCATCCCTGGACACACAAGGCTAACAGCCACCATGACACGGGCAGAGAGAGAGAGGGAGAAGAGGAAGGAGCTGCTGAAGGCTGAGAAGAGAAGGAAGAAGATGGAGGATTTTAATAAGCAGTGGAGAGAGCAGTCCCTGCTTAAAAAACAAGCTCATCAGAAACTGAAGGAGGAGAGGGGGAAGATGAAGGGACATTACCTGGAGCAGATGAATCTGGAGGCTGATGCTCAAATCAACACCCGGTGTCTAACCACCCAACACAGCCACGATTATCTGGAGACAACACAGCCCACTGGATCTGGAGATGGCCACCAGGAAAGGCCAAGGAGGCAACAGGCATGGGCAGAGATCCAGGAGGGGAGTTCAGAGAACCAGCAGGAGTGGCCAGAGAACCAACAGGGGGTGCCAGACAGCCAGCAGCTAGAAGCTCCAGAAGAGGCTGAAACATCAGAGCTAACCTCCAAGAACAAGAAAAGGCCAGGCATCTGGAAGAGAATTAAGATGGGGTAAAGAATGTTTAAACATCTATTCATGTTTTACACTGTTAATATATATGTTGTCACTTTAAAAAGTGACATTATCCAAATGTGAGGGTTTAGTGTACATGCAACACACATGTAAATATATAGATACTTACCTGTCTCTGATGTCTTACAGCATTCCTGACCTGCTGTCTGCCTAGAGCTGGAACTCGAAGAAGCCACAGTTCCACTGAGGTTACATTGGTCATTAAAAGTGTCCGCCCAATAATTCCTCCTCCTCTTTAAGTCATCAAGCCACATTTCCTCCACAAAACATGATCGTCTCCTCAAGCCAGCAAGTATCCTCTTTATCAGGCAACAAACCATCGAAGGTCAGTGACTCTCCTCCCCAGAGCAGAGGTTCTCATCTTTATCCTAATTAAATTCATCTCTGCTCACCACCTCTACTGTCCTAGAAAATATCCCAAAAATGGAAATGGTTTAAACAGAAGTCCTCCCCTCAGACCAGTGGCTCCACAAGCCAGAGTTTCTTATCTTTATTCAAGTTGAACGCAACTCTGATCATTTCCACCACCTCACCTGTTAAGGGGAGGTGCTGAAAAGGAGGTCTGGGAGGAGGTCTGCAGGTAGCCTGGACCGGACCGGTAGCAGCTAAGTTACTGGCTCCATCACCGGGCAGAGCTACTCAAGTCAGGCCAGTGATGTTTGACGATGTCATTTTTGTTATTAAAGTTTTACGTTTTAATAAAAGCATTACATTTAAAAAACAATATTGTTGTTACGGTGTGGATTGTTTTGTTATTTATTAGAATTGAACCATCCAGTAGTCATGGTAGATGTTAGACTTTCAATGAGACACCTAACATTCCATCAGTTTGCTACAATGTGTGACATGTTATATTAGAGAGGAGTCCTCTATACACATCTATTTTAGACCATAGGAGAAATATCAGATTGAAATAGCTTCTCTAAGAATCTGAGGAGAGAGCAACAGTAGACGCATCGTTAGCTCCCCCACCTCCAGTTCAGTACTTGGGTCATTCCACCAAGTTGAGGACCTTTTGGGGAGTGTAACTTTTATTTCACCTAATTCTAACATTCTGTCATAAAGAGCACATGTTCAACTTAATAAAACACATGTTTTCCCATCTCAAAAGTTTAAAAAATACATACTATAGCAAGTGTCTATTAAGTGCCAAATAAAGTGACAGGGTTGACTGTAACAGAGTTGACTATTTCATTTTAGAATCAATCATAGATCTCCATGTGACAGGGGGAATGGAATGCAAGCTTACCAAACAAATGTAAATTGTTTAAAGATTTCTAGACTGTCTATCTATAGGTAACAGGGTTGATGTGTTATAATTCACCCAGTGGTGATTGCAGCATGTACATCTTGGTGGGGAAAACTCCCCGAAATGTTTTATATGAATGCCAGCAAAGCCACTACACAACACAACACTAAACAATACATGAATTGCACTATAACTTTGACAAACGGTGCCCACAAACTGTTATGGTCGACATAAAGCTGTCCCAACAGCAGAGCTTTCTTTTCAGCACCATGGAGTGAATCCTTTTAAAAAACATAGCTGATATGGCTGACTTGCTTAAACAAATGTGGTTTCTACTGACAATTGAGATGTACAAAACTATGGCATAAGGGGACAACAAGTGGACTACAGGCAATCCGTAATTTTGATGAAGACATTAATGAGAGAGCTGGACGGACGCAGTCAATATAACCGTTAGTTCAGCACTTTAGAAATGTTGATTATGGGCCGCTCTTACAGTATTCTCCCTGTACACCAAGTCATAACTCTATGTAAGCAGACTTTGAAAGCTCTTACAATATTTGATGATGACATTTCTCTAAAGGCTATAGTCTACATGTGCAGCACCAAGTCAGAGCAGTAGGCTAAATTATGAGAGGGGAAAGGGACCAAATTATTTGTGTGAGGCACATGGGCTATTAACACCTTACTACACAACATACACTTAGTATTACTTTCTTAGCTACAGTATACACATCTCCCTGGCATAGTACATCATTTATAGAGCAGCATCCAATACATTTTTGGACTCACCTTGTTGTGATGTGCTCACTTGAACAGGAAGGTGTCCCGGCTCTACCAGGGCCTTGAGGTGGTCTCCCACAGCTCTGCTGGTGGAGTGGTAAACACCACCCCCGGCTCTACCAGGGGGCTTGAGGTGGTCTCCCACAGCTCTGCTGGTGGAGTGGTAACACCACCCCCGGCTCTACCAGGGGGCTTGAGGTGGTCTCCCACAGCTCTGCTTATGTCATGTTCTGTGGCCTTGCTGTTCCATTTCTTTACTGCCCCTGCAACACAGAAAGAAACACATTTAGTCATATTATATAAAACACTCAAAGTAATGGATATGGAGCATCTATGGCCTCAGTTACACCAGGCACCTAAATGTGACTTCTGTCATCTGATCACTCCAAGCTGAATTAGGTTCAGATCTACCAGGATGGGCCTTTGACATTTAAAATGGTTACGGTAGGGGTTGCGGGTAGACAGTACACAACGCAGAACGAACCACGCTACAAACAGAAGTTGACGTTTAAAATGGTTATGGTAGGGGTTAAGGTTAGGGTTTAGGGTAGGGATGTCCCAAGGATCCCGGATAGCATTGACCATTGTGCATTCTTCTGTCTCTTTTACATAGCAGGTGATGGGTTCTGACTTCTGAACTTGAAAATATGAAATATCCTTATGTGAAATTGAATGAAACAGTAATGTATTTTGATGCTAATACAATATTCCATGATGTTTCTATATGATAACAATAGAGTAATATATTTAATATGATGTACAATATTCCATGATGTTTCTATATGATAACAGAGTAATATATTTAATATGATGTACAATATTCCATGATGTTTCTATATGATAACAATAGAGTAATATATTTAATATGATGTACAATATTCCATGATGTTTCTATGATAACAATACCGTAATATATTTAATATGAATTACAATATTCCATGATGTTTCTATATGATAACAATAGAGTAATATATTTAATATGCCATATAGTATTTTTTAAGTTACACTAATTAATTTTCATTTACTTAATCATTACGACACACCACTCTCTATTGTCATGGGTTACACTAATTGCACTGTTTGTCTACATAACCTGGATCGAGTATTCATGACATCACCCTGAGGAAGGCACAGTGATGCCAAAACGTTGGTAAATACCCTTTACATTGCTGGGAGTTTATACGTGGAGTGTGCGACTTTCTTTATTTTGATAGTTTATAGTTTATTCGCCGTTAGTCAGCACCTCTTCACACACTATTTTTCTGGGGGTGCGCCAGCTCATGTTTTTAAGGGTAGGTAACAACACATCCGCCACGCTGATTCTCAACACAGGGGCCCTTCAGGGGTGCGTGCTCAGCCCCCACCTGTACTCCCTGTTCACCCATGACTGTGTTGGAGTTTTTCCTAGCCACCGTGCTTCTACTGCATTTTTTGCTGTTTGGGGTTTTAGGCTGGGTTTCTGTACAGCACTTTGAGATATCAGCTGATGTACGAAGGGCTATATAAATAAATTTGATTTGATTTGACTGCACGGCCAGGCAACGACTCCAACACCATCATTAAGTTTTCCGATACCACAACATTGGCAGGCCTGATCACCAACAACGAGGAGACAGCCTATATGGAGGAGGTCAGAGACCTGGCCGTGTGGTGCCAGGAAAATAACCTCTCCCTCAACGTGATCAAGACAAAGGAGATGATTGTGGACTACAGGAAAAGAAGACCGAGCATGCCCCCATTCTTATTGACGGGGCTGTAGTGGAGCAGGTTGAGAGCTTCAAGTTCCCTGGTGTCCACATCACTAACAAACTATCACGGTCCAAGCACACCAAGACAATTGTGAAGACGGCACGACAAAACCTATTCCCCCTCAGGAGACTGAAAAGATTTAGCATGGGTCCTCAGATCCTTAAAAGGTTCTACAGCTGCACCATCGAGAGCATCCTGACTGGTTGCATCACTTTCTGGTATAGCAACTGCTTGGCCTCCAACCACAAGGCACTACAGAGGGTAATGCGTACAGCCCAGTACTTCACTGGGGCCAAGCTTCCTGCCATCCATGACCTCTATACCAGGCGGTGTCAGAGGAAGGGCCCCCCCCACACACTCTGTTATGATCTATGCATTGTCACTTTAATAACTCTACCTATATGTACATATTACCTCAATTGCCTCGACTAACCGGTGCCCCCGCACATTGACTCTGTACCAGTACCCCCCCTGTATATAGTCTCCACATTGACTCTGTACCCCCTGTCTATAGCCTCCACATTGACTCTGTACCAGTACCCCCTGTATATAGTCTCCACATTGACTCTGTACCGGTACCCCCTGTATATAGTCTAGCTATTGATATTTAACCTCTGCTCTTTAATTACTTGTTCCTTTTATTTCTTATTCTTATTTGAACTTTTTAAAACTGCATTGTTGGTTAGGGGCTTGTAAGTCAGCATTTCACTGTAAGGATTCACTGTAAGCATTTCACTACACCTGTTTGATTCAGCGCATGTGACTAATACAATTTGATTTGATAGACTCCTAGTACAGAATGAATGACTGACTGCCCATGTCAGTTCACCGTCTCACCTCATACTGTATTGGAGCAGCAGCAGCTGACTGCCCAGTTCAACATCAGTTCACCGTCTCACCTCATACTGTATTGGAGCAGCAGCAGCTGACTGCCCAGTTCAACATCAGTTCACTGTCTCACCTCAATACTGTATTGGAGCAGCAGCAGCTGACT
The DNA here is from genome assembly GCF_016432855.1 of Salvelinus namaycush. Classification (NCBI taxonomy): domain Eukaryota; kingdom Metazoa; phylum Chordata; class Actinopteri; order Salmoniformes; family Salmonidae; genus Salvelinus; species Salvelinus namaycush. The sequence goes on from NW_024058181.1 coordinate 59,947, forward strand.
GCCCGGTTCAACATCAGTTCACTGTCTCACCTCATACTGTATTGGAGCAGCAGCAGCTGACTGCCCGGTGAACTGTCTCACCTCATACTGTATTAGAGCAGCAGCAGCTGACTGCCCGGTGAACTGTCTCACCTCATACTGTATTAGAGCAGCAGCAGCTGACTGCCCGGTTCAACGTCAGTTCACCGTCTCACCTCATACTGTATTGGAGCAGCAGCAGCTGACTTGATCGTTGATGCTAATCAGTATGTTTGAATCTGAGAGTAAATAGAGCAGACTACAACTCTAAAAATGAAGGGTTCAAATGGAGTTGTTCTCAGATCCCCTAAGAACCGTAGGGTTCTTGGCCAATGAAAAACAGCCCCAAAAGGTTCTTCAAAGAACATGTTAGAAGGTGGGTTCATCGAGGAACCTCCGTTGTTGCTGGACTTCTTCCGGGAACTTCGCAATTACAACTGAAAACGATGGTGACAAGTTTGGATGCGACAACAGTTAAAAAGGTTAAGTTGGGTTGATGTTTGGTTCTGAATATGTCTCGAAATAATTTATAATAATAATATAACATAATAATGAATAACGAAGACAATGTTGGTTTTCCTCTGAATACCTTCCATAACGTTACTATAGCTAATTAACGTAAATATTAGAAAGCCGGGTTTGACCGTCGGCGTTGTATGAGCTACAGTACAGTACCGTTATCTAGCTAGCTAACGTTATGTCCTAACTAGGCAGAACTAGGTTTGGATTATTTCCCTCAACTATATTCTTTCCAATATATTGTATATCATTTCCATAAAGCCAACATGTCTTTACACTCATTAACGTCAGTTTCCAATCTAGAGCAGTTCTCACTTTTGTGATAATGAACTAGCTAACGTTAACTAACTAACTAAGGACGGTGACCTGTCCAGACGAGATGTTACAACGAACAGAATCGTCAATGGAGGTCTTCCTCTTTATATAGCCTGCTACAGCATGCAATACTATTAACTCACAAGGGGGCATAACGTTACATGTACAATACTATCCCATTTTGGAAACGTTACATGGACAATACTATCCCATTTTGGAAACGTTACATGGACAATACTATCCCATTTTGTAGACGTTACATGGACAATACTATCCCATTTTGGAAACATTTCATGGACAATACTATCCCATTTTGGAAACGTTATATGGACAATACTATCCCATTTTGGAAACGTTACATGGACAATACTGTCCCATTTTGGAAACGTTGCATGGACAATATTATCCCATTTTGGAAACGTTACATGGACAATACTATCCCATTTTGTAGACGTTACATGGACAATACTATCCCATTTTGGAAACGTTACATGGACAATACTATCCCATTTTGGAAACGTTACATGGACAATACTATCCCATTTTGGAAATGTTACATGGACAATACTATCCCATTTTGTAGACGTTACATGGACAATACTATCCCATTTTGGAAACGTTACATGTACAATACTATCCCATTTTGGAAACGTTACATGTACGCCCCCTTGTGGAGGGAAATTAATATCTTAGATGGTAGCTGTAGATGGGATTCAAATGCATAATGGTATTAATACAGTGTCTAGACTACCTCTTTTGTATAAAGGCCCTTCAGAATCCAAACACAGTATTGCCACGCAGCAAAATGTTGCGTATAATCTTTCAAGTCAGCCTGATAAAATATTGAACAATTTGTGTACAAAGATATCTTGCAATGTGATATTTAGCCTGTATGGCAGTACTGTTACTATTTGGCAGTACTGTATTGGCTAGTGCTTTCTCCAATATGTTCTTCTATTTTACATTACATGTCGATGCCATTTATCTTTCAATATTTATTTAATATATATATATATATATATATATATATATATTTTATGCTTGCAAGACTATTCTTTGACACATGTTCTCTTCCTTTGAAATTCTTATAGGACAGAACATGGACACAATGCAATTGGGATCAAGAAGAAGGTACAGATCTGTTGTAGGACAGCTGCATTTGAAGTGTACATTTATCCTACATAGCAGTCAATACAAACTGAAATCTATTGGCATACAAATGTGTACAAATGATCTTTTCAGATGTTCTCAGAAATTAATCTAGAGTGAGAGAGTGTGAGAGTCGACTGACTCTCAGATCATCCTCCACTGACTCGGCCCTGTCTACACCTCCAAGGTGCCCCGCTCACACAGGAATACACACTCAGAGCTTACTAGACTTTTATATAAACTACACTTTGCATGTTTCGCTCACCTCTTTTTTTTAAAAGTAGGTTTGAGGGCATTTACCCAGGTCGTCAGGAGCCAGGTCGTCAGGAGCCAGGTCATTTACCCAGGTCGTCAGGAGCCAGGTCATTTACCCAGGTCATCAGGAGCCAGGTCATTTACCCAGGTCGTCAGGAGCCAGGTCATCAGGAGCGGTCACCAAGTGAAGATTCACATCCCCATCGCCAAATGTGGTGGTTAACTTCTTTAATATCAAATGAGGAGAGAAACTTACCACACAAGTCAGTTATTCTTAAACTAAATCTTTATTCACTTATTAATAAGGGAGCAGGTCAATACAACGTACACATATAAAGTGAATCAATTGAGTGCTCTACGATAATAATGGCTGGTCGACCCACAGGACAAAAGTACAAAGGTCTTTTATAGCCAAGATACACCCCTTTCAACCTACATGACGAACAACAGATGTATAGAACGGGTCACAAGGTTAAGATTTGTATGAGAGATACTTATAATTCTCAGCAGACAGTATCTGCTGTAAAAACAGTACTCTTTGTGTAGAGACCAGGGTCTGGCCCTGGGGTCATCTCTCCCTGGTACCATATAGAACAGAAACATTAACTCATGCTCTGGAATGCAGTCTCTTTAGGTTTTATCACCCAAAAGACATTGTAAATCTCCTGTCAGTGTTTTCTCCCAGAGGCCCATCTTCAGTAGAACACACAGACACAATAGTTCTAAGAACCCTCTATTCTGTTGCATAAAACAACCATTTGATCCAATAAAAGTATTATAACTTAATGTTGCAGTTTTGCTCTCAGTGTCCACTGAAAGTTGACTAGTAACAACAACTGGGACATAAAAGACACCCACAATGAGACCCACTAAATCTGCCCAAGAAGAGAAAAACTAAAGAACAACCCACACCAAACTTAAAGACAGGAAGACCCAGTCCCCAATGTCATGCTCTAGTACATTTGGGTTGGCACATCTGAGAATGAACCCTGATATTCTAAAAGAAGGGCAACAACGTCAATATAATTATACCCGAAAATTGTCAGTTGATTACTTAAATAATTATGATTACTAAATGTTACATGAATTGGAAATATGAAATATCAAAACCAAATGTTTGTTCATATGTATTGTATGTATAATATAGAACATAAAGTAATATGTACACTGCTCAAAAAAATAAAGGGAACACTTAAACAACACAATGTAACTCCAAGTCAATCACACTTCTGTGAAATCAAACTGTCCACTTAGGAAGCAACACTGATTGACAATAAATTTCACATGCTGTTGTGCAAATGGAATAGGACAAAAGGTGGAAATTATGGGCAATTAGCAAGACACCCCCAAAAAAGGAGTGATTCTGCAGGTGGTGACCACAGACCACTTCTCAGTTCCTATGCTTCCTGGCTGATGTTTTGGTCACTTTTGAATGCTGGCGGTGCTCTCACTCTAGTGGTAGCATGAGACGGAGTCTACAACCCACACAAGTGGCTCAGGTAGTGCAGTTCATCCAGGATGGCACATCAATGCGAGCTGTGGCAAAAAGGTTTGCTGTGTCTGTCAGCGTAGTGTCCAGAGCATGGAGGCGCTACCAGGAGACAGGCCAGTACATCAGGAGACGTGGAGGAGGCCGTAGGAGGGCAACAACCCAGCAGCAGGACCGCTACCTCCGCCTTTGTGCAAGGAGGTGCACTGCCAGAGCCCTGCAAAATGACCTCCAGCAGGCCACAAATGTGCAAAAACATCAGCCAGGAAGCATAGGAACTGAGAAGTGGTCTGTGGTCACCACCTGCAGAACCATTCCTTTATTGGGGGTGTCTTGCTAATTGCCTATAATTTCCACCTTTTGTCTATTCCATTTGCACAACAGCATGTGAAATTTATTGTCAATCAGTGTTGCTTCCTAAGTGGACAGTTTGATTTCACAGAAGTGTGATTGACTTGGAGTTACATTGTGTTATTTAAGTGTTCCCTTTATTTTTTTGAGCAGTGTATAAATTACTGATATCGATTAGGGGGGAAATCAGGATGTACGTGATGTTGAAACGAACACAACTAAAAAAAACACATGGAAATGGGAGATATATTTTAGCTCACTGGTTAGAGGACAACCTGCAGAAGACAGTCAGCTACATTTTGGAGTGATGCATTTAAAAAAGGGGTCGCTAAACAAAGGAACGCAACACTTATTTGTCATCACTCATCGATATCACGTTGAAATCAATTGTGTGACAGAAGGGAGATGAGGTTGCACGTCCTGTTAAAACTAACAGCTCAAAAACCACACGGAATCTGGGAGTAAGGTGTACATCCCTGGTTAGAGGACAATTTGTAGAAAGTCGGCTACATTTAGAAGTGTTGCATTTTGATTCAAGTGGGTCACCAACGTGGTAAGT
>NW_024058182.1:0-32500 GCF_016432855.1 Salvelinus namaycush
CCGGATAAAGCACTAAATAAACTTCAGTTAGTGCGAAACACAGCTGCTAGAATCTTGACTAGAACCAAACAATTTGATCATATTACTCCAGTGCTAGCCTCTCTACACTGGCTTCCTGTTAAGGCAAGGGCTGATTTCAAGGTTTTACTGCTAACCTACAAAGCGTTACATGGGCTTGCTCCAACCTATCTATCCGATTTGGTCCTGCCGTACATACCTACACGTACGCTATGGTCACAAGATGCAGGTCTCCTTACTGTCCCTAGAATTTCAAAGCAAACAGCTGGAGGCAGGGCTTTCTCCTATAGAGCTCCATTTTTATGGAATGGTCTGCCTATCCATGTGAGAGACACAGACTAGGTCTCGACCTTTAAGTCTTTATTGAAGACTCATCTCTTCAGTAAGTCCTATGATTGACTCTAGTCTGGTCCAGGAGTGTGAACGTGACTGGAAAGGCTCTGGAGCAACGAACCGCCCTTGCTGTCTCTGCCTGGCCGGTTCCACTCTCTCGCCTGGGATTCTCTGCCTCTAACCCTATTACAGGGGCTGAGTCACTGGCTTACTGGTGCTCTTCCATGCCGTCCCTAGGAGCAGTGCGTTACTTGAGTGGGTTGAGTCACTGACGTGATCTTCCTGTCCGGATTGGCGCCCCTCTCGGGTTCTTGCCGCGGTGGAGATCTTTGTGGGCTATACTCGGCCTTGTCTCAGGATGGTAAGTTGATGGTTGAAGATTTCCCTCTAGTGGTGCGGGGGCTGTGCCTTGGCAAAGTAGGTGGGGTTGTATCCTTCCTGTTTGGCCCTGTCCGGGGGTATCGTCGGACGGGGCCACAGTGTCTCCCGACCCATCCTGTCTCAGCCTCCAGTATTTATGCTGCAATAGTTTATGTGTCGGGGGGCTAGGGTCAGTCTGTTATATCTGGAGTACTTCTCCTGTCTTATCCGGTGTCCTGTGTGAATTTAAGAATGCCCTCTCTAATTCTCTCTTTCTCTCTTTCTTTCTCTCTCTCTGAGGACCTGAGCCCTAGGACCATGCCTCAGGACTACCTGGCATGATGACTCCTTGCTGTCCCCAGTCCACCTGGTCATGCTGCTGCTCCAGTTTCAACTGTTCTGCCTGCGGCTATGGAACCCTAACCTGTTCACCGGACGTTCTACCTTGTCTCAGACCTGCTGTTTTCAACTCTCTTGTGACAGCAGGAGTAGAAGAGATACTCTGAATGATGGGCTATGGAAAACCAACTGACATTTACTCCTGAGGTGCTGACCTGCTGCACCCTCTACAACAACAGTGATTATTATTATTTGACCCTGCTGGTCGTCTATGAACATTTGAACATCTTGGCCATGTTCTATCCTACCCTGCCTTTCTAAGGTCTTCGAAAGCCAAGTCAACAAACAGATCACCGACCATTTCGAATCCCACCATACCTTCTCCGCTATATAATCTGGTTTCTGAGCTGGTCATGGGTGCACCTCAACCACGTTCAAGGTCCTAAACGATATCTTAACCGCCATCGATAAGAAACAATACTGTGCAGCCGTATTCATTGACCTGGCCAAGGCTTTCGACTCTGTCAATCACCACATCCTCATCGGCAGACTCGATAGCCTTGGTTTCTCAAATGATTGCCTCGCCTGGTTCACCAACTACTTCTCTGATAGAGTTCAGTGTGTCAAATCAGAGGGCCTGTTGTCCGGGCCTCTGGCAGTCTCTATGGGGGTGCCACAGGGTTCAATTCTTGGACCGACTCTCTTCTCTGTATACATCAATGATGTCGCTCTTGCTGCTGGTGAGTCTCTGATCCACCTCTACGCAGACGACACCATTCTGTATACTTCTGGCCCTTCTTTGGACACTGTGTTAACAACCCTCCAGACGAGCTTCAATGCCATACAACTCTCCTTCCGTGGCCTCCAATTGCTCTTAAATACAAGTAAAACTAAATGCATGCTCTTCAACCGATCGCTGCCTGCACCTGCCCGCCCATCCAACATCACTACTCTGGGCGGTTCTGACTTAGAATATGTGGACAACTACAAGTACCTAGGTGTCTGGTTAGACTGTAAACTCTCCTTCCAGACTCACATCAAACATCTCCAATCCAAAGTTAAATCTAGAATTGGCTTCTTATTTCGCAACAAAGCATCCTTCACTCATGCTGCCAAACATACCCTTGTAAAACTGACCATCCTACCAATCCTCGACTTTGGCGATGTCATTTACAAAATAGCCTCCAATACCCTACTCAATAAATTGGATGCAGTCTATCACAGTGCCATCCGTTTTGTCACCAAAGCCCCATATACTACCCACCACTGCGACCTTTACGCTCTCGTTGGCTGGCCCTCGCTTCATACTCGTCGCCAAACTCACTGGCTCCAGGTCATCTACAAGACCCTGCTAAGTAAAGTCCCCCCTTATCTCAGCTCGCTGGTCACCATAGCAGCACCCACTTGTAGCACGCGCTCCAGCAGGTATACCTCTCTGGTCACCCCCAAAACCAATTTTTCCTTTGGCCGCCTCTCCTTCCAGTTCTTTGCTGCCAATGACTGGAACGAACTACAAAAATCTCTGAAACTGGAAACACTTATCTCCCTCACTAGCTTTAAGCACCAGCTGTCAGAGCAGCTCACAGATTACTGCACCTGTGAATAGCCCATCTATAATGTAGCCCAAACAACTACCTCTCCTCCTACTGTATATATTTATTTATTTATTTTGCTCCTTTGCACCCCATTATTTCTATCTCTACTGTGCACATTCTTCCACTGCAAATCTACCATTCCAGTGTTTTACTTGCTATATTGTATTCACTTCGCCACCATGGCCTTTTTTTTGCCTTTACCTCCCTTATCTCACCTCGTTTGCTCACATTGTATATAGACTTATTTTTCTACTGTATTATTGAATTTATTTCAATTGACTGATTTCCTTCTATGAACTGTGACTCAGTAAAATCTTTGAAATTGTTGCATGTTGCATTTGTAGTTTTGTTTTAGTATTTCTGTTAGTTGGATTTTCAGTGCTGAGATTCTCTATGTTTTGCAACTTGTTCACAGTACAGCAGCAGTACCAGACACATCGATATCACTGTGTACCGACCCAGAGACATCCATTGGTATGAAACCAGGTCACTTGTGGATGTGGGGAGCTAGGCAGGCAGAGGAAGGCAGCACCCCGTGGTGAAGAAGTGTTTCACCTGCTGTTCATCTACCCTTCCTCACCCCACCAGTCCTCCACCATCCCTTCCTCACCCCACCAGTCCTCCACCATCCCTTCCTCACCCCACCACTCCTCCACCATCCACTCCTTCACCCCACCACTCCTCCACCATCCACTCCTCACCCCACCACTCATCCACCATCCACTCCTTCACCCCACCACTCCTCCACCATCCAGTCCTTCACCCCACCACTCCTCCACCATCCACTCCTCACCCCACCACTCCTCCACCATCCACTCCTTCACCCCACCACTCCTCCACCATCCAGTCCTTCACCCCACCACTCCTCCACCATCCAGTCCTTCACCCCACCACTCCTCCACCATCCAGTCCTTCACCCCACCACTCCTCCACCATCCACTCCTCACCCCACCACTCCTCCACCATCCAGTCCTTCACCCCACCACTCCTCCACCATCCAGTCCTTCACCCCACCACTCCTCCACCATCCACTCCTCACCCCACCACTCCTCCACCATCCAGTCCTTCACCCCACCACTCCTCCACCATCCAGTCCTTCACCCCACCAGTCCTCCACCATCCACTCCTTCACCCCACCACTCCTCCACCATCCACTCCTCACCCCACCACTCCTCCAACATCCACTCCTTCACCCCACCACTCCTCCACCATCCAGTCCTTCACCCCACCACTCCTCCACCATCCACTCCTCACCCCACCACTCCTCCACCATCCACTCCTTCACCCCACCACTCCTCCACCATCTGCTCCTTCACCCCACCACTCCTCCACCATCCGCTCCTCACCCCACCACTCCTCCACCATCCCTCCTTCACCCCACCACTCCTCCACCATCCACTCCTTCACCCCACCACTCCTCCACCATCCAGTCCTTCACCCCACCACTCCTCCACCATCCACTCCTCAACCCACCACTCCTCCACCATCCACTCCTCACCCCACCACTCCTCCACCATCCCTCCTTCACTCCACCACTCCTCCACCATCCAGTCCTTCACCCCACCACTCCTCCACCATCCCTCCTTCACTCCACCACTCCTCCACCATCCCTCCTTCACTCCACCACTCCTCCACCATCCACTCCTCACCCCACCACTCCTCCACCATCCCTCCTTCACCCCACCACTCCTCCACCATCCACTCCTTCACCCCACCACTCCTCCACCATCCAGTCCTTCACCCCACCACTCCTCCACCATCCACTCCTTCACCCCACCACTCCTCCACCATCCACTCCTCCACCATCTGCTCCTTCACCCCACCACTCCTCCACCATCCCTCCTTCACCCCACCAGTCCTACACCATCCACTCCTCACCCCACCACTCCTCCACCATCCACTCCTCACCCCACCACTCCTCCACCATCCCTCCTTCACCCCACCACTCCTCCACCATCCACTCCTCACCCCACCACTCCTCCACCATCCCTCCTTCACCCCACCACTCCTCCACCATCCACTCCTCACCCCACCACTCCTCCACCATCCAGTCCTTCACCCCACGACTCCTCCACCATCCACTCCTTCACCCCACCACTCCTCCACCATCCACTCCTTCACCCCACCACTCCTCCACCATCTGCTCCTTCACCCCACCACTCCTCCACCATCCACTCCTCACCCCACCACTCCTCCATCATCCCTCCTTCACCCCACCACTCCTCCACCATCCACTCCTTCACCCCACCACTCCTCCACCATCCACTCCTCACCCCACCACTCCTCCACCATCCCTCCTTCACCCCACCACTCCTCCACCATCCCTCCTTCACCCCACCACTCCTCCACCATCCACTCCTCACCCCACCACTCCTCCACCATCCACTCCTCACCCCACCACTCCTCCACCATCCACTCCTCACCCCACCACTCCTCCACCATCCCTCCTTCACCCCACCACTCCTCCACCATCCACTCCTCACCCCACCACTCCTCCACCATCCACTCCTCACCCCACCACTCCTCCACCATCCCTCCTTCACCCCACCACTCCTCCACCATCCACTCCTCACCCCACCACTCCTCCACCATCCACTCCTTCACCCCACCACTCCTCCACCATCCACTCCTCACCCCACCACTCCTCCACCATCCCTCCTTCACTCCACCACTCCTCCACCATCTTTTCCTTCACCCCACCACCCCTCACAGTTCCCCCTCATGTTCCACCTGCTCCTTTTCATCATCCTCTTCCACTCCATCCCAACCTGTTATCCACCATGTTCCTCACCACGCCTCTACGGGTCATCATTAACCCCAACACAACCAGGTCATCATTAACCCCAACACAACCAGGTCATCATTAACCCCAACACAACCAGGTCATCATTAACCCCAACACAACCAGGTCATCATTAACCCCAACACAACCAGGTCATCATTAACCCCAACACAACCAGGTCATCATTAACCCCAACACAACCAGGTCATCATTAACCCCAACACAACCAGGTCATCATTAACCCCAACACAACCAGACCATCTCATTAACCCCAACACAACCAGGTCATCATTAACCCCAACACAACCAGGTCATCATTAACCCCAACACAACCAGGTCATCATTAACCCCAACACAACCAGGTCATCATTAACCCCAACACAACCAGGTCATCATTAACCCCAACACAACCAGGTCATCATTAACCCCAACACAACCAGGTCATCATTAACCCCAACACAACCAGGTCATCATTAACCCCAACACAACCAGGTCATCATTAACCCCAACACAACCAGGTCATCTCATTAACCCCAACACAACCAGGTCATCATTAACCCCAACACAACCAGGTCATCATTAACCCCAACACAACCAGGTCATCATTAACCCCAACACAACCAGACCATCATTAACCCCAACACAACCAGACCACCTCATTAACCCCAACACAACCAGACCATCATTAACCCCAACACAACCAGGTCATCATTAACCCCAACACAACCAGGTCATCATTAACCCCAACACAACCAGGTCATCATTAACCCCAACACAACCAGGTCATCATTAACCCCAACACAACCAGGTCATCATTAACCCCAACACAACCAGGTCATCATTAACCCCAACACAACCAGGTCATCATTAACCCCAACACAACCAGGTCATCATTAACCCCAACACAACCAGGTCATCATTAACCCCAACACAACCAGACCACCTCATTAACCCCAACACAACCAGGTCATCATTAACCCCAACACAACCAGGTCATCATTAACCCCAACACAACCAGGTCATCATTAACCCCAACACAACCAGACCACCTCATTAACCCCAACACAACCAGACCATCTCATTAACCCCAACACAACCAGGTCATCATTAACCCCAACACAACCAGGTCATCATTAACCCCAACACAACCAGACCATCATTAACCCCAACACAACCAGGTCATCATTAACCCCAACACAACCAGGTCATCATTAACCCCAACACAACCAGGTCATCATTAACCCCAACACAACCAGGTCATCATTAACCCCAACACAACCAGGTCATCATTAACCCCAACACAACCAGGTCATCATTAACCCCAACACAACCAGGTCATCATTAACCCCAACACAACCAGTGTCACACCCTGGCCTCTGTTATATTGATTTTCTTTATTAGTTTAGTTAGGTCAGGGTGTGACATGGGGGATGTTTGTGTGTTTTGTCTAGTTTAGGGTGTGTGTATTGTTTAAGGGGTTTTTAGTATGTATGGGGTTGTGTTCAGTGTAGGTGTTTAGGAAAGTCTATGGTTGCCTGATTTGGTTCTCAATCAGAGACAGCTGTTTATTGTTGTCTCTGATTGGGAGCCATATTTAAGGCAGCCATAGGCTTTAGGTGTTTGTGGGTAATTGACTATGTTGAACGTTTGTAGCTTGTGTATGCACTTACGTTTGTAGCTTCACGGTCGTTTGTTGTTTTGTTTTTTTGTAAAAGTGTTCGTTTCGTCTTTCGTCATCTCTAATAAAAGAAGATGTCCTCATATCCCGCTGCGCCTTGGTCCGCTTATTATGACGATCGTGACAGAATTACCCACCAAACCAGGACCAAGCAGCGTGGTAAAAAGAAGCAGCAGCGATGTCAAGACTCCTGGACGTGGGAGGAAATCCTAGACGGGAGAGGACCCTGGGCACAGCCAGGGGAATATCACCGCCCCAAGGCAGAGATGGAGGCAGCACGGCGACACGGTAGGAAGCCCGAGAGACAGCCCAAGAAAATTCTTGGGGGGGGCATTTGGAGCAGTCGGCGAAGTTGAGGGGTGAGTCTGAGATTGTCGAGGAGTTATTGGACAGATTGGAGGAGAGTGAACGAAGGGGAGATTATGAGACATTCGAGGAGTTGTTGACGAAATTGGAGGAGAGTGAAGAGAGAGAGCTGTTGATTTGGCAGAGTATGCATGGCATTCTCCCTGAGGAGCGTGTTAGCTGTCCGATGCCACCTGTGTCAGTTCCTCGTACTCAGCCTGAAACGTGTGTTAAAGTTCCGGAAGATTTGATGCCGGCTATACACACCAGGTCTCCAGTACACCTTCACAACCCGGTGTGTCCTGTTCCTGCTTCTTGCACTCATCCTGAGATGCGTGTCCCCAGCCCGGTACCACCAGTGCCGGTACCACGCACTAGGCCTAATGTGCGTCTCCAGGGTCCAGTATGCCCTGTTCCTTCTCCCCGCACTAGCCTTCAGGTGCGTGTCCCCAGCCCGGTACCACCAGTTCCGGCACCACGCACCAAGCCTCATGTGCGTCTCCAGAGCCCTGTACGCACTGATCCTTCTCCCCGCACTCGCCCTGAGGTGCGTGCCCTCAGCCCGGTACCACCAGTCCCGGTACCACGCACCAGTCCTATAGTGCGCCTCGAGAACTCAGTGTGCCCTGTTCCTGCTCCCCGCACTAGCCTTGAGGTGCGTGTCTCCAGTCCGGTACCACCAGTTCCGGCACCACGCACCAGGCCTACTGTGCGCCTCAGCAGGTCAGAGTCGGCCGTCTGCCCAACACCGCCTGCACTGCTCGTCTGCCCAGCGCCGTCTGAGCTGCCTGCCTGCCCAACGCCATCTGAGCCATTCGTCTGCCCAACGCCATCTGAGCCATTCGTCTGCCCAACGCCATCTGAGCCATCCGTCTGCCCAGCGCCATCTGAGCCATCCGTCTGCCCAGCGCCATCTGAGCCATCCCTCTGCCCAGCGCCATCTGAGCCATCCATCTGCCCAGCGCCATCTGAGCCATCCGTCTGCCCAGCGCCATCTGAGCCATCCGTCTGCCCAGCGCCATCTGAGCCATCCGTCTGCCCAGCGCCATCTGAGCCATCCGTCTGCCCCGAGCCATTAGAGCCGCCCGTCTGTCCCGAGCCGTCAGAGCCGTTCGTCAGGCAGGAGCCGCCAGAGCCGCCAGTCAGCCAGGATCCGCCAGAGCCGCCAACCAGCCAGGATCCTCCAGAGCCGCCAGTCAGCCAGGATCTTCCAGAGCCGCCAGTCAGCCAGGATCTTCCAGAGCCGCCAGTCAGCCAGGATCTTCCAGAGCCGCCAGTCAGCCAGGATCTGCCAGAGCCGCCAGTCAGCCAGGATCTGCCAGAGCCGCCAGTCAGCCAGGATCTGCCAGAGCCGCCAGTCAGCCAGGATCTGCCAGAGCCGCCAGTCAGCCAGGATCTTCCAGAGCCGCCAGCCAGCCATGACCAGCCAGAGCCGTCAGCCAGCCATGACCAGCCAGAGCCGTCAGCCAGCCATGACCAGCCAGAGCCGTCAGCCAGCCATGACCAGCCAGAGCCGTCAGCCAGCCATGACCAGCCAGAGCCGTCAGCCAGCCATGACCAGCCAGAGCTGAACGCTACTCCATGCAACCAATTGCATTGTCTGCTTGAGGTATAATGCCGGAAGCCGCTTGTGGATTGGACAGCTCTAACGCAGTTCCGCCTCCGACAAAACAACCTCTATGGGAATGTCGGCTAAAGGGGATCTGTTTGAATAGAGCCCCAAGTCTGACATTTCTTTGTTGGAAATTACAAACTTGAAAAGCTTTTTTTTTTTTTTTTTTACACATTTTCCAGCAAACAACAGGGTGATAAATTGAAGACCCTACAGCTGCACATGGCCACCTGTCAGTCTTCCAATAGTGTTCCTATTCTAGCTTGCCCTCGTTGAGAAGTGAGGTTGACCTGACGAGGAGTCTGTCTTCGTTCATCAACAAAGACTTTTACAGGACCTCGTGTAGCTATTTTAGAGAGTATACTAGCACCTGTTACTTTCATGCAGTAATGTTCTTAGTCTTGGTTTACCCTCAACGAGGAGTGAGATGGATTCACTGACTTGCCTTGTTAAATACAGGTTAAAACATTTTTTTTAAACTTTGAATGTTGTATTTCTGTTGTTGGCCTTCTCTTGGTGTATTTGGTGTAACTATGTCCTGTAGGCCAGTGTTGTTTATGAGAATGTGTCTTCTCTCAGTCAACTTACAATTTAAAAATACATTCTCCCTCCCTCCCTCCCTCCCTCCCTCCCTCCCTCCCTCCCTCCCTCCCTCCCTCCCTCCCTCCCTCCCTCCCTCTCGCCCTTCCTTCCTCGCTCCTTCCTTCCTCGCTCCTTCCCTCCCTCCCTCCCTCCCTCCCTCCCTCCCTCCCTCCCTCCCTCCCTCCCTCCCTCCCTCCCTCCCTCCCTCCCTCCCTCTCCCCCTTCCTTCCTTCCTCCCTCCTTCCCACCCTCCCTCCCTCCCTCTCCCCCTTCCTTCCTCCCTCCCTCCCTCCCTCCCTCCCTCCCTCCCTCCCTCCCTCCCTCCCTCCCTCCCTCCCTCCCTCCCTCCCTCCCTCCCTCTCCCCCTTCCTTCCTCGCTCCTTCCTTCCTCCCTCCCTCCCTCCCTCCCTCTCCCCCTTCCTTCCTTCCTCCCTCCTTCCCACCCTCCCTCCCTCCCTCTCCCCCTTCCTTCCTTCCTCCCTCCCTTCCTCCTTCCCAAATTTGACATTTGCTCAGTACGTATTTAGGGTTAATAAATAGGGTTAAATTGACTCTACTGGGATCATCAGCTCACAGACACAGGGCTCTGGGGCTAGGGAGAGGTCATGGGGTGGGACCAATATTAACCCCAAAATAGCGTTAGATTTGACTCCATGGGACTTTGTGTAGCTAATATATTTATACGGCAGTAGTGTTTGTGTCTTGTGACTCCATCTCCCAGGGTAGTCCTATAACCCCAACAATCCTGTCAGAGAGACATATGAGGTAACGAGAGAGCTTTCCTCTCTTTTGATCCATTGGTAAAGGGGGGAAGTACATGATGAATCAAGGAAAAGTGTTTTGAGATTCCCTTGAAAGAGGGCTCTCCTCTAGTTTGCTCTACACACTGAGCAGGAAGTAATGAATTGAACGTCCCGTCCTCTCTTCGTTCTCTCCTCTTCCCCTCCTACCTTCCTTTCCTTCCTTCCGCCCTCCCTCCCTCCCTCCCTCCCTCCCTCCCTCCCTCCCTCCTTCCTTCCTCCCTGAACATCCCATCCTCTCTTCGTTCTCTCCTCTTCCCCTCCTACCTTCCTTTCCTTCCGTCCTCCTCCGCCTCTCTTCTCCCCCTCTCCAATATATTGAGTTAATTAAGCCAAACCGGAGTGGGGAAGACCCTGTGCCTCAGAGAATATCCACAAATGTCAACTCTGAGACATGAGGGAGCTAACACTATAACGTCACCCAATAACTCATTTAGAGAAGGACAGAGAGGAGAGGAGACTGTCTGAGTCCAATAACTCATTTAGAGAAGGACAGAGAGGAGAGGAGACTGTCTGAGTCCAATAACTCATTTAGAGAAGGACAGAGAGGAGAAGAGACTGTCTGAGTCCAATAACTCATTTAGAGAAGGACAGAGAGGAGAGGAGACTGTCTGAGTCCAATAACTCATTTAGAGAAGGACAGAGTGGAGAAGAGACTGTCTGAGTCCAATAACTCATTTAGAGAAGGACAGAGAGGAGAAGAGACTGTCTGAGTCCAATAACTCATTTAGAGAAAGACAGAGAGGAGAAGAGACTGTCTGAGTCCAATAACTAATTTAGAGAAGGACAGAGAGGAGAGGAGACTGTCTGAGTCCAATAACTCATTTAGAGAAGGACAGAGAGGAGAGGAGACTGTCTGAGTCCAATAACTCATTTAGAGAAGGACAGAGAGGAGAGGAGACTGTCTGAGTCCAATAACTCATTTAGAGAAAGACAGAGAGGAGAAGAGACTGTCTGAGTCCAATAACTCATTTAGAGAAGGACAGAGAGGAGAAGAGACTGTCTGAGTCCAATAACTCATTTAGAGAAGGACAGAGAGGAGAAGAGACTGTCTGAGTCCAATAACTCATTTAGAGAAAGACAGAGAGGAGAAGAGACTGTCTGAGTCCAATAACTCATTTAGAGAAGGACAGAGAGGAGAGGAGACTTTTTGACTAACTTGAAAATGACTTTTTTAATTTATTTGTATTATTGGATTATTGAAGATAATGTCATGGTCTTCATTCTAGTCCAGTAATCTGCAGTTGTTGTTTTTTTAAATCAGGGGTTAAAGTACTACAGTGGACCTTTACAGTGGACCTTTACAGTGGACCCTTACAGTGGACCTTTACAGTGGACCTTTACAGTGGACCTTTACAGTGGACCTTTACAGTGGACCTTTACAGTGGACCTTTACAGTGGACCCTTACAGTGGACCTTTACAGTAGACATAGACCCTTACAGTGGACATAGACCGTTACAGTGGACATAGACCTTTACAGTGGACATAGACCTTTACAGTGGACATAGACCTGTACAGTCGACATAGACCCTTACAGTGGACATAGACTGTTACAGTGGACATATACCGTTACAGTGGACATAGACCATTACAGTGGACATAGACCTTTACAGTGGACATAGACCGTTACAGTGGACATAGACCGTTACAGTGGACATAGACATTTACAGTGGACATAGACCTTTACAGTGGACATAGACCTTTACAGTGGACATAGACCCTTACAGTGGACATAGACCTTTACAGTGGACCTTTACAGTGGACATAGACCCTTACAGTGGACATAGACCTTTACAGTGGACCTTTACAGTGGACATAGACCGTTACGGTGGACATAGACCGTTACAGTGGACATAGACCTTTACAGTGGACATAGACTGTTACAGTGGACATAGACCGTTACAGTGGACATAGACCTTTACAGTGGACATAGACCGTTACAGTGGACATAGACCTTTACAGTGGACATAGACCTTTACAGTGGACATAGACCGTTACAGTGGACATAGACCTTTACAGTGGACATAGACCTTTACAGTGGACATAGACCGTTACAGTGGACATAGACCTTTACAGTGGACATAGACCGTTACAGTGGACATAGACCTTTACAGTGGACCTTTACAGTGGACATAGACCTTTACAGTGGACATAGACCGTTACAGTGGACATAGACCTTTACAGTGGACATAGACCTTTACAGTGGACATAGACCGTTACAGTGGACATAGACCTTTACAGTGGACATAGACCTTTACAGTGGACATAGACCGTTACAGTGGACATAGACCTTTACAGTGGACATAGACCTTTACAGTGGACATAGACCTTTACAGTGGACATAGACCTTTACAGTGGACATAGACCGTTACACTGGTTGTAAAAGACTTCATCTTAAACTTCACTTTTCCCGTTTTAGCTCCAGGTCTTCCCTATAGTCAGTCCATCATACACAGTAGATTACATGACGTCACTGTGTAACATGGATTAAAGATTATTTTTCTGTTGACAATCAGTGCAACCTTTGAGATTATTTCCCAGAATTTACAGTTCCTTCAAGTGAACAATGTTGTGCAAACCGGCTCCTCTCCTTTCCGTTCCTGCATGTCATGTCCTCTCCTCTCCTGTCCTCTCCTGTCCTCTCCTCGTCTTTGCTGTCCTCTCCTCTCCTTTGCTGTCCTCTCCTTTCCTCTCCTTTCCTGTCCTCTCCTCTTCTTTCCTTTCCACTCCTCTCCATTCCTCCCTTCCTCTCCTCTCCTCTCCTCTCCTCTCCTCTCCTCTCCTCTCCTCTCCTCTCCTCTCCTCTCCTCTCCTCTCCTCTCCTCTCCTCTCCTCTCCTCTCCTCTCCTCTCCTCTCCTTGCCTTATCCTGTCCTCTCTTGTCCTCTCCTCTCCTCTTCCTTCTTCTCCTCTCTTCTCCTCTCCTCTCCTTTCCTTTCCTCTCCTTTCCTGTCCTCTCATTTCCTGTCCTCTCCTTTCCTGTCCTCTCCTTTCCTGTCCTCTCCTATCCTGTCCTCTCCTCTCATCTCTTGTCTACTCTTCTTCTCTCCTCTCCTCTCATCCTCTCCTATCCTCCTCTTCTCTCCTGCCAGTAATTTATGCTATAAACAAAACACTTTTCTGGGTCACAACATCAGGGCCCTACCCCTGGAGTATCAACACCAGCCTGTATTATTCATGGTCTTCCTCTCCAATGGATCTTCTACCCTCCTTTCCAAGCTTCCTTCTCGCCTCTGTTTCTTTTCATTTAATTTCTCACTCTTTCTCTCTCTCTCTCTCGTTCTCATTCTCTGTTTTTCCAGTCTTTTATCTCCCTTCCTGTCTCTTTCTCTCTTCCTCTCTCTCCCTCTCTCTCCCTCTCTCTCTCTGTCTCTCTTTCTCTCCATATCTGGAGCGTGTCAGATTCTAGTGTTTTGAACACAAATTTCTTGGTACAACATCCGAAGGTGTCTATTCTTATGGAAAAGAACACTATGTTGTGTCAGCTTTGGTAATTGAGAGGGGAAGAGAAGAGAAACAAAAGAAGAGAGAGATAATCATGTATATTCCCCCTGTGGATTTGACATTGTAATGGTGGGAAATTGTGGAAATTCACACTTATGTTTACCCCAAGTTGCTATCAAGAGTTGTCAGCAAGGTGTCTTTACCTTTTTAATATAGCACTTAATTTAGACCTTTTTCCAACAGCCCCTGGGATGACTAATCGGTGTCTGTATGTAGCCTCTCTACTTTTATATCCTCGCTAGTGTATATAGCCTGTCTTTTTACTGTTGTTTTGTTTGTTTACCTACCAATTGTTCACCTAATACCTTTTTTGCACTATTGGTTAGAGCCTGTTGTATTCAGCATTTCACTGTGAGGTCTACTACACCTGTTGTATTCAGCATTTCACTGTAAGGTCTACTACACCTGTTGTATTCAGCATTTCACTGTAAGGTCTACTACACCTGTTGTATTCAGCATTTCACTGTGAGGTCTACTACACCTGTTGTATTCAGCATTTCACTGTAAGGTCTACTACACCTGTTGTATTCAGCATTTCACTGTGAGGTCTACTACACCTGTTGTATTCAGCATTTCACTGTGAGGTCTACTACACCTGTTGTATTCAGCATTTCACTGTAAGGTCTACTACACCTGTTGTATTCAGCATTTCACTGTGAGGTCTACTACACCTGTTGTATTCAGCATTTCACTGTAAGGTCTACTACACCTGTTGTATTCAGCATTTCACTGTAAGGTCTACTACACCTGTTGTATTCAGCATTTCACTGTGAGGTCTACTACACCTGTTGTATTCAGCATTTCACTGTGAGGTCTACTACACCTGTTGTATTCAGCATTTCACTGTGAGGTCTACTACACCTGTTGTATTCAGCATTTCACTGTGAGGTCTACTACACCTGTTGTATTCAGCATTTCACTGTAAGGTCTACTACACCTGTTGTATTCAGCATTTCACTGTGAGGTCTACTACACCTGTTGTATTCAGCATTTCACTGTGAGGTCTACTACACCTGTTGTATTCAGCATTTCACTGTGAGGTCTACTACACCTGTTGTATTCAGCGCACGTGACAAATAAACGTTGATTTGATTTGATTTGACGTGTATAAGAGCTACCAACCTGGCCGCGAATGCAATGAGTGACGGTGTGAATTCTCATCATATATTGGATGGAAAGTATGTCAATGTAGTAATCTATATTCTGAGATAAACATTAAAAAAACGAGATTCACAGTCTACTGTTGTTAGAGATTCACAGTCTACTGTTGTTAGAGATTCACAGTCTACTGTTGTTAGAGATTCACAGTCTACTGTTGTTTAGAGATTCACAGTCTACTGTTGTTAGAGATTCACAGTCTACTGTTGTTTAGAGATTCACAGTCTACTGTTGTTAGAGATTCACAGTCTACTGTTGTTTAGAGATTCACAGTCTACTGTTGTTTAGAGATTCACAGTCTACTGTAGTTTAGAGATTCACAGTCTACTGTTGTTTAGAGATTCACAGTCTACTGTTGTTTAGAGATTCACAGTCTACTGTTGTTTAGAGATTCACAGTCTACTGTAGTTTAGAGATTCACAGTCTACTGTTGTTAGAGATTCACAGTCTACTGTTGTTTAGAGATTCACAGTCTACTGTTGTTTAGAGATTCACAGTCTACTGTTGTTTAGAGATTCACAGTCTACTGTTGTTTAGAGATTCACAGTCTACTGTTGTTTAGAGATTCACAGTCTACTGTTGTTTAGAGATTCACAGTCTACTGTTGTTTAGAGATTCACAGTCTACTGTTGTTTAGAGATTCACAGTCTACTGTTGTTTAGAGATTCACAGTCTACTGTTGTTTAGAGATTCACAGTCTACTGTTGTTAGAGATTCACAGTCTACTGTTGTTTAGAGATTCACAGTCTACTGTTGTTTAGAGATTCACAGTCTACTGTTGTTTAGAGATTCACAGTCTACTGTTGTTTAGAGATTCACAGTCTACTGTTGTTTAGAGATTCACAGTCTACTGTTGTTTAGAGATTCACAGTCTACTGTAGTTTAGAGATTCACAGTCTACTGTTGTTTAGAGATTCACAGTCTACTGTTGTTTAGAGATTCACAGTCTACTGTTGTTAGAGATTCACAGTCTACTGTTGTTTAGAGATTCACAGTCTACTGTTGTTTAGAGATTCACAGTCTACTGTTGTTAGAGATTCACAGTCTACTGTTGTTTAGAGATTCACAGTCTACTGTTGTTTAGAGATTCACAGTCTACTGTTGTTAGAGATTCACAGTCTACTGTTGTTAGAGATTCACAGTCTACTGTTGTTAGAGATTCACAGTCTACTGTTGTTAGAGATTCACAGTCTACTGTTGTTAGAGATTCACAGTCTACTGTTGTTAGAGATTCACAGTCTACTGTTGTTTAGAGATTCACAGTCTACTGTTGTTAGAGATTCACAGTCTACTGTTGTTAGAGATTCACAGTCTACTGTTGTTAGAGATTCACAGTCTACTGTTGTTAGAGATTCACAGTCTACTGTTGTTAGAGATTCACAGTCTACTGTTGTTTAGAGATTCACAGTCTACTGTTGTTAGAGATTCACAGTCTACTGTTGTTAGAGATTCACAGTCTACTGTTGTTTAGAGATTCACAGTCTACTGTTGTTAGAGATTCACAGTCTACTGTTGTTTAGAGATTCACAGTCTACTGTTGTTAGAGATTCACAGTCTACTGTTGTTAGAGATTCACAGTCTACTGTTGTTTAGAGATTCACAGTCTACTGTTGTTAGAGATTCACAGTCTACTGTTGTTAGAGATTCACAGTCTACTGTTGTTAGAGATTCACAGTCTACTGTTGTTAGAGATTCACAGTGTCTGCTAGAGATCCTTTCAAGACTGCAGAAATTCATCTATCGCACACACTTTCTGTAATGTAAATTGATTTCTAACAAGCGAAATTGATTTTCAGATTGTCCATTAGTCGTGTCCGATGTAAAATGCAGCTGCTTGCTCCGCCCCTTGTGGAAGTCTATATTGTGAATACAGTCGAAGATCACTCACTGTTCCCGCTTTGGTTTCACAGAGACGCAACTAGGGAGGGGAGAGCACACAGAGAGAGAGAGAGAGAGACCGGCGAATTACACACAGCCCCAGACACAACGCTTTGGAGGATGCAGGAACAAAAACCATTTCCTGCTAAGACAGTCGGTAGGATTTATGTTGTTTTACGTACTGCATGTTTAACTGTCAGAGATTTATTGAAGCTTTATGTTTAGGCTACAGATGTAGGATCTTCATTCGGTCACTCTTTTGTTTGCTTACAATTGTCCTGCATAGCAGGAAATTCTACCTTGTAGTCTATTCAAGGCTTAAAAGGGCTTCTAAAATGAGTAATGTCCACTTTAAATTGTCAGACTTGATTTGCCCTAAGGGAAAATGTACCCATCCCTACAAAAAAAATGTCCAATAATAACAATCCACAAAATAATTCACATTTCCTGTTTTTTATTTCATTTATTTATGTTACCAATTGTCCGTCGCCCTATGGGACTCAGTTGTGATACAGCCCGGAATCAAACCTGGGTCTGTAGTGACGCCTCTAGCACTGAAATGCAGTGCCTTAGACCGCAGCGCCACTCGGGAGCCCTAAACACATATTGTTACTACAGGATTATTTTCCTTCCATAGCATACTGGCTCAAATTAAGATCCTACATCTGTATATTGCAATCACACTTTAAAACTTACTAGACGCAGGCGCAGATGGTTTTCAAACATTTTCTATATGTGCATGTCAGGCTATTTGATTTCCAAACCACTTCATAAGAAAAACGATCGGGGTTTGTAGTTATTTCAATAATCTGCCATGTTTTTATTACAATCGTATTTACAATGGCAATTTGACAATAGGCTAAACAGCCTAAATAAGAAACGTCACTGTGAACCTGATTTGTTTGGGCTCTGCCCTCTAGCCTCTGGACATTGCCGACCTGTGGTTATTTCAGTCAGTGAGTGCATGGGAAGTGTGCATGGGAAGTGTGCATGGGAAGTGCGCATGGGAAGTGCGCATGGGAAGTGCGCATGGGAAGTGCGCATGGGAAGTGCGCATGGGAAGTGTGCATGGGAAGTGTGCATGGGAAGTGTGCATGGGAAGTGCACATGGGAAGTGCGCATGGGAAGTGTGCATGGGAAGTGACTAGTGCACTAGCAGTGGCTAGTCGAGTTCTGGCAGTGGTACGTAGAAGGCTAAGAGAAAGTCAAATTAAGTTGAATTAAATGTGTAGTGTCTGCATCCTAAATAGCCACTTCAGCACGTCATGGCAACACACATTCGGGTCGACATTGACCTCAGCGAGAACTGTGCATGTTTTATCGTCAAAGTCTGCATGTGTGAAACTCAAGTGTGTTTTAGTTAGTATTGGAGGGTTAGTGTGAGGATATATGTGTTTTGGTTAGTATTTGAGGATTAGTGTGAAGATATATGTGTTTTGGTTAGTATTTGAGGATTAGTGTGAAGATATATGTGTTTTGGTTAGTATTGGAGGGTTAGTGTGAGGATATATGTGTTTTGGTTAGTATTGGAGGGTTAGTGTGAGGATATATGTGTTTTGGTTAGTATTGGAGGGTTAGTGTGAGGATATATGTGTTTTGGTTAGTATTGGAGGGTTAGTGTGAGGATATATGTGTTTTGGTTAGTATTGGAGGGTTAGGGTGAGGATATATGTGTTTTGGTTAGTATTGGAGGGTTAGTGTGAGGATATATGTGTTTTGGTTAGTATTGGAGGGTTAGGGTGAGGATATATGTGTTTTGGTTAGTATTGGAGGGTTAGTGTGAGGATATATGTGTTTTGGTTAGTATTGGAGGGTTAGTGTGAAGATATATGTGTTTTGGTTAGTATTGGAGGGTTAGGGTGAAGATATATGTGTTTTGGTTAGTATTGGAGGGTTAGTGTGAAGTTTGTTATTGGGATGTCAAATTTTATGTTACTTTTGATTGTGAAGAAGGCCCTTCTTGCCTTGTCTCTCAGATCATTCACAACTTTGTGGAAGTTACCTGTGGCGCTGATGTTTAGGCCAAGGTATGTATCGTTTTTTTGCGTGCTCTAGGGCAACGGTGTCTAGATGGAATTGGTATTCGTGGTCCTGGCAACTGGACCTTTTTTTGGAAAACCAACATTTTTGTCTTACTGAGATTTACTGTCAGGGCCCAGGTCTGACAGAATCTGTGCAGAAGATCTAGGTGCTGCTGTAGGCCCCCCTTGGTTGGGGACAGAAGCACCAGATCGTCAGCAAACAGTAAACATTTGACTTCAGATTCTAGTAAGGTGAGGCTACAGTAGATGCTGCTGACTGTTCTAGTGCCCTCGCCAATTCGTTGATATGTATTTTGAATTTGTCTCCACTATTGTGGATTGGGGTGATCAGTCCTTGGTTCCAAATATTGTGGAAGATGCCAGAGATGAGGATTATGATGTCAGAGATGAGGATGATGATGTCAGAGATGAGGATGATGATGTCAGAGATGAGGATGATGATGTCAGAGATGAGGATGATGTTAAAGAGTTTAAGTATAGCCAATCTCCCTCCCTTTCTCTCTCTCTCTCTCTCTCTCTCTCTCTCTCTCTCTCTCTCTCTGTCTCTGTCTCTGTCTCTCTCTCTCTCTGTCTCTGTCTCTCTCTCTCTCTATCTCTCTGTCTCTGTCTCTCTTTCTCTCTCTCTCTCTCTCTCTCTCTCCCTCCCTTTCTCTCTATCTCTCTCTCTCTTTCTCTGTCTCTCTCTCTGACCAAAGTGATCTGCCGCCCACATAGTCTCTCTTCAGTGACAGCCATCTGGGCACATCTCTCTATCTATCTATCTAGGAATATCTTTCTGCATATGCCTTATTGTTCCTACTTCAGAATCCCTGTGAGCCCCAGTTCCCAGACAGATTCCAAGCTGGAGGTTTTGGACGTCTACAGAAAGAGATAGAGAGTAGTCAAGAAGAGCTTTAGTCAACACAGTGTAGAAACACTAATAAAGACACTCTTCTTCTTCACTCTTCTTCTTCACTCTTCTTCTTCATTCTTCTTTTTCACTCTTCTTCTTCATTCTTCTTCTTCACTCTTCTTCTTCACTCTTCTTCTTCATTCTTCTTCTTCATTTTTCTTCTTCACTCTTCTTCTTCACTCTTCTTCTTCACTCTTCTTCTTCACTCTTATTCTTCACTCTTCTTCACTCTTCTTCATTTTTCTTCTTCGTTTCTCTTCTTCATTTCTCTTCTTCACCCTTCTTCTTCACTCTTCTTCTTCACTCTTCTTCTTCACTCTTCTTCTTCATTCTTCTTCTTCATTCTTCTTCTTCACTCTTCTTCTTCACTCTTCTTCTTCACTCTTCTTCTTCATTCTTCTTCTTCATTTTTCTTCTTAATTTCTCTTCTTCACTCTTCTTCTTCACTCTTCTTCTTCATTCTTCTTCTTCATTCTTCTTCTTCACTCTTCTTCTTCACTCTTCTTCTTCATTCTTCTTCTTCACTCTTCTTCTTCATTTTTCTTCTTCATTTCTCTTCTTCACTCTTCTTGTTCACTCTTCTTCTTCATTCTTCTTCTTCACTCTTCTTCTTCATTCTTCTTCTTCTTCACTCTTCTTCTTCATTCTTCTTCTTCATTTTTCTTCTTAATTTCTCTTCTTCGCTCTTCTTCTTCACTCTTCTTCTTCACTCTTTTTCTTCACTCTTCTTCTTCACTCTTCTTCTTCACTCTTCTTCTTCATTTCGCTTCTTCTTCATTTCTCTTCTTCACTCTTCTTCTTCACTCTTCTTCTTCACTCTTCTTCTTCACTCTTCTTCTTCATTCTTCTTCTTCACTCTTCTTCTTCACTCTTCTTCTTCACTCTTCTTCTTCATTCTTCTTCTTCATTCTTCTTCTTCATTTTTCTTCTTAATTTCTCTTCTTCACTCTTCTTCTTCACTCTTCTTCTTCATTCTTCTTCTTCATTCTTCTTCTTCACTCTTCTTCTTCACTCTTCTTCATTTTTCTTCTTCATTCTTCTTCTTCACTCTTCTTCTTCATTCTTCTTCTTCATTTTTCTTCTTCATTTCTCTTCTTCACTCTTCTTGTTCACTTTTCTTCTTCATTCTTCTTCTTCACTCTTCTTCTTCACTCTTCTTCTTCACTCTTCTTCTTCACTCTTCTTCTTCATTCTTCTTCTTCACTCTTCTTCTTCACTTTTCTTCTTCATTCTTCTTCTTCACTCTTCTTCTTCACTCTTCTTCGTCACTCTTCTTCTTCATTTTTCTTCATTTCTCTTCTTCACTCTTCTTCTTCACTCTTCTTCTTCACTCTTCTTCTTCACTCTTCTTCACTCTTCTTCTTCACTCTTCTTCTTCACTCTTCTTCTTCATTCTTCTTCTTAATTTCTCTTCTTCACTCTTCTTCTTCACTCTTCTTCTTCATTCTTCTTCTTCACTCTTCTTCTTCACTCTTCTTCTTCATTCTTCTTCTTCATTTTTCTTCTTCATTTTTCTTCTTCACTCTTCTTCTTCACTCTTCTTCTTCATTCTTCTTCTTCACTCTTCTTCTTCACTCTTCTTCTTCATTCTTCTTCTTCACTCTTCTTCTTCATTCTTCTTCTTCATTCTTCTTCTTCACTTTTCTTCCTCATTCTTCTTCTTCACTCTTCTTCTTCACTCTTCTTCTTCATTTTTCTTCTTCATTTTTCTTCTTCATTTCTCTTCTTCACTCTTCTTCTTCACTCTTCTTCTTCACTCTTCTTCTTCATTCTTCTTCTTCACTCTTCTTCTTCACTCTTCTTCTTCACTCTTCTTCTTCATTCTTCTTCACTCTTCTTCTTCATTCTTCTTCACTCTTCTTCTTCATTCTTCTTCTTCATTCTTCTTCTTCACTCTTCTTCTTCATTCTTCTTCTTCATTCTTCTTCATACTTCTCTTCTTCATTCTTCTTCTTCACTCTTCTTCTTCATTCTTCTTCTTCATTTTTCTTCTTCATTTCTCTTCTTCACTCTTCTTCTTCATTCTTCTTCTTCACTCTTCTTCTTCATTCTTCTTCTTCACTCTTCTTCTTCACTCTTCTTCTTCATTCTTCTTCTTCACTTTTCTTCTTCATTCTTCTTCTTCACTCTTCTTCTTCACTCTTCTTCTTCACTCTTCTTCTTCATTTTTCTTCTTCATTTCTCTTCTTCACTCTTCTTCTTCACTCTTCTTCTTCACTCTTCTTCTTCATTCTTCTTCTTCACTCTTCTTCTTCACTCTTCTTCTTCATTCTTCTTCTTCACTCTTCTTCTTCATTCTTCTTCACTCTTCTTCTTCATTCTTCTTCTTCACTCTTCTTCTTCACTCTTCTTCTTCATTTTTCTTCTTCATTTCTCTTCTTCACTCTTCTTCTTCACTCTTCTTCTTCACTCTTCTTCTTCATTCTTCTTCTTCACTCTTCTTCTTCACTCTTCTTCTTCATTCTTCTTCTTCACTCTTCTTTTTCACCCTGATATAATAATGGCACAATCAGCTCCTCTTTCACTGAGTTATATAACTGTCAGACAATCAAAATCAAAATCGAATATTCAAATCCTCCTATGAAAAAGTGTCCCCTAATTGCTGCTGTGAATAATAATTTGTGCAATAAGTTATTCATCAATGTGAACCCTAGAACACGGATAATGAGGAGTGATTAGTGGGATTATATTGAGGGAGTCGAGGTCGGACCAGGCATGAAGACAATCTTACTGTGTTCCAAATGGTACCCTATCTAGTTGAAATGACATGAAAATAAAGTTGAATCAAACCAGTGTGTGTCCAGTGGGAAGAGAGAGAGAGAGAAACAGAGAGCTAGAAGGAGATGAGATGAGAAGACAGCAGCATACCATCCTGATGGGTGGTAGTCTGGACACAGAGAAGAGATGAGAAGACAGCAGCGTACCAGCCTGATGGGTGGTAGTCTGGACACAGAGAAGAGATGAGAAGACAGCAGCGTACCAGCCTGATGGGTGGTAGTCTGGACACAGAGAAGAGATGAGAAGACAGCAGCGTACCAGCCTGATGGGTGGTAGTCTGGACACAGAGAGGAGATGAGAAGACAGCAGAATACCAGCCTGATGGGTGGTAGTCTGGACACAGAGAAGAGATGAGAAGACAGCAGAATACCAGCCTGATGGGTGGTAGTCTGGACACAGAGAAGAGATGAGAAGACAGCAGCGTACCAGCCTGATGGGTGGTAGTCTGGACACAGAGAAGAGATGAGAAGACAGCAGCGTACCAGCCTGATGGGTGGTAGTCTGGACATAGAGAAGAGATGAGAAGACAGCAGCGTACCAGCCTGATGGGTGGTAGTCTGGACACAGAGAAGAGATGAGAAGACAGCAGCGTACCAGCCTGATGGGTGGTAGTCTGGACACAGAGAGGAGATGAGAAGACAGCAGAATACCAGCCTGATGGGTGGTAGTCTGGACACAGAGAAGAGATGAGAAGACAGCAGAATACCAGCCTGATGGGTGGTAGTCTGGACACAGAGAAGAGATGAGAAGACAGCAGCGTACCAGCCTGATGGGTGGTAGTCTGGACACAGAGAAGAGATGAGAAGACAGCAGCGTACCAGCCTGATGGGTGGTAGTCTGGACACAGAGAAGAGATGAGAAGACAGCAGTGTACCAGCCTGATGGGTGGTAGTCTGGACACAGAGAAGAGATGAGAAGACAGCAGCGTACCAGCCTGATGGGTGGTAGTCTGGACACAGAGAAGAGATGAGAAGACAGCAGGGTACCAGCCTGATGGGTGGTAGTCTGGACACAGAGAGGAGATGAGAAGACAGCAGGGTACCAGCCTGATGGGTGGTAGTCTGGACACAGAGAAGAGATGAGAAGACAGCAGGGTACCAGCCTGATGGGTGGTAGTCTGGACACAGAGAGGAGATGAGAAGACAGCAGGGTACCAGCCTGATGGGTGGTAGTCTGGACACAGAGAAGAGACAGCAGGGTACCAGCCTGATGGGTGGTAGTCTGGACACACGGGTTTTAGAGGTTTCATGTAACATCCTACTGAATATATAGAAATGCTTCTGCCTTTTTCCCATTTAACATCCTCATGATTCTCTGTCTAAGCAACACACTTTTCAGGAGTCATTCTATCGAATTTTTTAGATGAATGTTATAAAAATAAAATCTGTTTTGATGTAATATCATATGTACTATTTATTATTTATATCAAAAGACATCTCTGAAGTAAGACCAGAAATTTTTGTGGTGGTAGGCAGGATATATCCATTCTTTTGGGGATGTATTGAGGAACAAAATTTGACCCTTCAGAGAACAAAGTCACTTTTTATGTGTGTGTTTTAATTCAATACAACTGACTCTCCTCTCTTCTCCTGCCTCTTCCCCCAGGTTGATTGACAAGCTCGTCGTCCAATCAAATCGTCGCCATGATTGCCACGGGCGGTCTGCTGCGTATGAACCGGCGCCAAGACTCCCAGCGATCCAAGAACCACGCTGAGAACCAGAGGAAGAGGAAACAAGCAGAGAGGAAGAAGAAGAACGATGTGGTAGTGGTGAGTAGCATGATGGACTACAAACTACAGTACCCATAATGCTCTGTTGTATTGTATCTGGTTTAGAACGATGTGGTAGTGGTAGGTAGCATGATGGACTACAAACTACAGTACCCATAATGCTCTGTTGTATTGTATCTGGTTTAGAACGATGTGGTAGTGGTGGGTAGCATGATGGACTACAAACGGCAGTACCCATAATGCTCTGTTGTATTGTATCTGGTTTAGAACGATGTGGTAGTGGAGGATGGCAGGACGGACTACAAACTACAGTACCCATAATGCTCTGTTGTATTGTATCTGGTTTAGAACGATGTGGTAGTGGTGGGTAGCATGACGGACTACAAACTACAGTACCCATAATGCTCTGTTGTATTGTATCTGGTTTAGAACGATGTGGTAGTGGTGGGTAGCAGGACGGACTACAAACTACAGTACCCATAATGCTCTGTTGTATTGTATCTGGTTTAGAACGATGTGGTAGTGGTAGGCAGCATGATGGACTACAAACTACAGTACCCATAATGCTCTGTTGTATTGTATCTGGTTTAGAACGATGTGGTAGTGGTGGGTAGCATGATGGACTACAAACGGCAGTACCCATAATGCTCTGTTGTATTGTATCTGGTTTAGAACGATGTGGTAGTGGTGGGTAGCATGACAGACTACAAACTACAGTACCCATAATGCTCTGTTGTATTGTATCTGGTTTAGAACGATGTGGTAGTGGTGGGTAGCATGACGGACTACAAACTACAGTACCCATAATGCTCTGTTGTATTGTATCTGGTTTAGAACGATGTGGTAGTGGTGGGTAGCAGGACGGACTACAAACTACAGTACCCATAATGCTCTGTTGTATTGTATCTGGTTTAGAACGATGTGGTAGTGGTGGGTAGCATGACGGACTACAAACTACAGTACCCATAATGCTCTGTTGTATTGTATCTGGTTTAGAACGATGTGGTAGTGGTGGGTAGCAGGACGGACTACAAACTACAGTACCCATAATGCTCTGTTGTATTGTATCTGGTTTAGAACGATGTGGTAGTGGTGGGTAGCAGGACGGACTACAAACTACAGTACCCATAATGCTCTGTTGTATTGTATCTGGTTTAGAACGATGTGGTAGTGGTGGGTAGCAGGACGGACTACAAACTACAGTACCCATAATGCTCTGTTGTATTGTATCTGGTTTTATCTTAGGTTACATCCCAATAATCTCTCCTTTCTCCTAATATGTGCAGTTGTCTTCTTCTCTTCTCTTCATGGATTTGAAAGGAAATTACTGGTATATGGAAACTCCCTCTAACCTAAAACTTTTAAATACTTTTACATTTGTGGGAGGTAGTGAACAAGTGTACACTTTTAAGGAGGAAGGAGAGATTATTGGGACGCATCCTTAGATGTTCCAGAAGCTAACATGGTAATGACGTTCTGTCTGTCTCTTTATGAATTCAGGTGAAGGGGAAACTCAACCTGTGTTCCCCATCTGGGCTGGTGGCTGCGGTGGGGGTAGTGGTGTTGATGCTGGGGATAGCCATGGCTGTACTGGGCTACTGGCCACACGAAGGCCACAGCCAGGGGTATGCATCCAGGGTATCACCAGGGGAGGAGCGGAGAGACAACGGCAGGATGAGCTACTCCAAGAGCCGCCTGGTGTCTGTCACCTGGAACAATAACAAGGACAACAACACAGCCAACCAGACTGTTGGGGAGTTGACCAACCAGACTGTTGGGGAGTTGACCAACCAGACTGTTGGGGAGTTGACCAACCAGACTGTTGGGGAGTTGACCAACCAGACTGTTGGGGAGTTGACCAACCAGACTGTTGGGGAGTTGACCAACCAGACTGTTGGGGAGTTGACCAACCAGACTGTTGGGGAGTTGATCAAGCAGACTGTTGGGGAGTTGACCAACCAGACTGTTGGGGAGTTGACCAACCAGACTGTTGGGGAGTTGACCAACCAGACGAGTGCTGAGTTGACAAATCAGACGAGTGATGTTATGAATGGAAGTGTTCCTCAACCTGTACCTGTGTCTACAAGTCCTCGTTCTCCCTCGGGTGGGTTTCTCACTGAGTTCCTGGACAGCTATCTCTACTCAGACAACTTGAAGGTGTTTGGGCCCTTAGTGATGGGGATTGGCATCTTCCTCTTCATCTGCGCTAACGCTGTGCTTCACGAGAACAGAGACCAGAAGACCAAAGTCATCAACCTCAGAGATATCTACTCCACGGTCATCGACCTCCACAGCACACGGACCAAGGACTACTCGCCGATTAACGGACTAGTGAACTATGTGCAGTCCAGGGGCAGTGTGGACATAAATTCGGGTTCGTTCAATCCTGGCGAGATGCTAGAGCATGGTCGCAGCCCTTGGCCCTCCACTACCGTGTCAAGCCACCAGGAGGAGTTAAGTAGCAGTGAGCAGCAGTGTAGACGACCGTCAATGGCGGGCCGGCAGCGGAGCTGGTCCAGAGACAACCAGACGTTCCCGGAAAGTGTGTATAGCATCTACAGAGACCAGAAGCGCAGGTACAGTAGACCTACAAGTCTGTTGTTGTAAAATGTGTGATTTTGTCTGCATGTACAGTACCAGTCAAAATGTGACACACCTTCTCATTCCCGAGTTTTTCTTTATTTTTTTACTATTTTCTACATTGTAGAATAATAGTGAAGACATCAACACTATGAAATAACTCATGTAGAATCATGTAGTAAACAAAAAAGTGTTAAACTAATTAAAAATGTATTTTATATTTGAGATTCTTCGAAGTAGCCACCCTTTGCCTTGACTACAGCTTTGCACACACTTGGCATTCTCTCAACCAGCTTCATGAGTTAGTCACCTGGAATGCATTTCAATTAACAGGTGTGCCTTGTTAAAAGTTAATTTGTGGAATTTCTTTCCTTGTTAATGCATTTGAGCCAATCAGTTGTGTTGTGACAAGGTATGGGTGGTATACAGAAGATAGCCCTATTTGGTAAAATACAGAGTCCATTTTATGGCAAGAACAGCTCAAATAAACAAAGTGAAACAACGGTCAATCATTACTTTAAGACATGAAGGTCAGTCAATCTCGAAAATGTCAAGACCTTTTAAAGTTTCTTCAAGTGCAGTGACAAAAACTATCAAGCACTATGATGAAACTGTCTCTCATGAGGACCGCCACAGGAAAGGAAGACCCAGAGTTACCTCTGCTGCAGAGGATGAGTTCATTAGAGTTACCAGCCTCAGAAATTGCAGCCCAAATATATGCTTCACAGAGTTCAAGTAACAGACACATCTCAACATCAACTGTTCAGAGGAGACTGTGTGTATCAGGCCTTCATGGTTGAATTGCTGCAAAGAAGCCACTACTATTTTATTTAACCTTTATTTAACTAGGCAAGTCAGTTAAGAACACATTCTTATTTACAATGACAGCCTACAACCAGCCAAACCCAGGCGACGCTTGGTCAATTGTGTGCCGCCCTATGGGACTCCCAATCACGACCAGTTGTGATACAGCCCAGGATTGAACCAGGCTCTGTAGTGATGTGATAGTACTGAAATGAGGTGCCTTAGACCGCTGCATCACTCGTGAGGACACCAATAAGATGAAGAGACTGCTTGGGCCAAGAAACACGAGCAATGGACATTAGACTGGTGGAAATCTGTCCTTTGGTCGGATGAGTCTAAATTTGAGATTTTTGGTTCCAACCGCCGTGTCTTTGTGAGACGCAGAGTAGGTGAACGGATGACCTCCACATGTGTGGTTCCCACCGTGAAGCATGGAGGAGGAGGTGTGATGGTGTGGGGGTGCTTTGCTGGTGACACTGTCAGTGATTTATTTAGAGTTCAAGGCACACTTTAACCAGCATGGCTACCACAGCATTCTGCAGCGATACGCCATCCCATCTGGTTTGCGCTTAGTGGGACTATCATTTGTTTTTCAACAGGATAATGACCCAACACATCTTCAGGCTGTGCTCAGAATATGTGGGAAGTCCTTCAAGGCTGTTGGAAAAGCATTCCTCGTGAATCTGGTTGAGAGAATGCCAAGAGTGTGCAAAGCTGTCATCGAGGCAAAGGGTGGCTACTTGGAAGAATCTAAAATTAAATTTTTCTTGGTTCCTACATGATTTCATATGTGTTACCTCATAGTTTTGATGTCTTCACTATTATTCTACAATGTAGAAAATAGTAATAAATAAAGAAAACAAAACTTGAATGTGTGTGTCCAAACCTTTGATTGGTTCTGTATATTTTTATAGCCTCTTTCGACCATCCTGATTAGACAAGATCACATTCTTATAACTGGTGGTCTGCGGGCAGGTTTTTTTTTATGATAAAAATTTGGAATATTAATGGTTTTATACGCAATTTTACAGGGCATTCAGAAAGTATTCAAACCACTTGACTTTTTTCACATTTTTGTTACATTACAGCCTTTTACTAAAATTGATTAAATACATGTTTTTCCCCATCAATCTACACACAATACCCCATAACGACCAAGCGAAAACAGGTTTTATAAATTTTTATATAATAAAAAAATAAACGTATTTACTTAAGTTTTCAGACCCTTTTCTATGAGACTCGAAATTGAGCTCAGGTGCATCCTGTTTACATTGATCATCCTTGAGATGTTTCTACGAGTTGATTGGAGTCCACCTGTGGTAATTTCAATTGATTGGACATGATTTGGAAAGGTACACACGTCTATATAAGGTCCTACATTTGACAGTGCATGTCAGAGCAAAAAACAAAGGTCGAATGAATTGTCCGTAGAGGTCTGAGACAGGATTGCGTTGAGGTACAGATCTGGGAAAGGGTACCAAAAAATGTATGCAGCATTGAAGGTCCCCAAGAACACAGTGGCCTCCCTCATTCTTATATGGAAGAAGTTTGGAACCACCAAGACTCTTCCTAGAGCTGGCCGCCCGGCCAAACTGAGCAATCGGGGGAGAAGGGCCTTGGTCAGGGAGATTCTGTTCCTCTAGATGTGTGTAGATCCGATTCTGGTCCTCTAGATGTGTAGATCAGATTCTGGTCCTCTAGATGTGTAGATCAGATTCTGGTCCTCTAGATATGTGTAGATCAGATTCTGGTCCTCTAGATGTGTGTAGATCAGATTCTGTTCCTCTAGATGTGTGTAGATCAGATTCTGTTCCTCTAGATATGTGTAGATCAGATTCTGTTCCTCTAGATGTGTGTAGATCAGATTCTGTTCCTCTAGATGTGTGTAGATCAGATTCTGGTCCTCTAGATATGTGTAGATCAGATTCTGGTCCTCTAGATGTGTGTAGATCAGATTCTGGTCCTCTAGATGTGTGTAGATCAGATTCTGGTCCTCTAGATGTGTGTAGATCAGATTCTGGTCCTCTAGATATGTGTAGATCAGATTCTGTTCCTCTAGATGTGTGTAGATCAGATTATGTTCCTCTAGATGTGTGTAGATCAGATTCTGGTCCTCTAGATGTGTGTAGATCAGATTCTGGTCCTCTAGATGTGTGTAGATCAGATTCTGGTCCTCTAGATGTGTGTAGATCAGATTCTGTTCCTCTAGATGTGTGTAGATCAGATTCTGGTCCTCTAGATATGTGTAGATCAGATTCTGGTCCTCTAGATGTGTGTAGATCAGATTATGTTCCTCTAGATTTGTGTAGATCAGATTCTGGTCCTCTAGATGTGTGTAGATCAGATTCTGGTCCTCTAGATATGTGTAGATCAGATTCTAGTCCTCTAGATGTGTGTAGATCAGATTCTGGTCCTCTAGATGTGTGTAGATCCGATTCTGGTCCTCTAGATATGTGTAGATCAGATTCTGGTCCTCTAGATGTGTGTAGATCAGATTCTGGTCCTCTAGATGTGTGTAGATCAGATTCTGGGCCTCTAGATATGTGTAGATCAGATTCTGGTCCTCTAGATGTGTGTAGATCAGATTCTGGTCCTCTAGATGTGTGTAGATCAGATTCTGGTCCTCTAGATGTGTAGATCAGATTCTGGTCCTCTAGATGTGTGTAGATCAGATTCTGGTCCTCTAGATGTGTGTAGATCAGATTCTGGTCCTCTAGATGTGTGTAGATCAGATTCTGGTCCTCTAGATGTGTGTAGATCAGATTCTGGTCCTCTAGATGTGTGTAGATCAGATTCTGGTCCTCTAGATGTGTGTAGATCAGATTCTGGTCCTCTAGATATGTGTAGATCAGATTCTGTTCCTCTAGATATGTGTAGATCAGATTCTGGTCCTCTAGATGTGTGTAGATCAGATTCTGGTCCTCTAGATGTGTGTAGATCAGATTCTGGTCCTCTAGATATGTGTAGATCAGATTCTGGTCCTCTAGATGTGTGTAGATCAGATTCTGGTCCTCTAGATATGTGTAGATCAGATTCTGGTCCTCTAGATGTGTGTAGATCAGATTCTGGTCCTCTAGATGTGTGTAGATCAGATTCTATTCCTCTAGATGTGTGTAGATCAGATTCTGGTCCTCTAGATGTGTGTAGATCAGATTCTGGTCCTCTAGATGTGTGTAGATCAGATTCTGTTCCCCTAGATGTGTGCAGATCAGATTCTGTGCCTCTAGATGTGTGTAGATCAGATTCTGTGCCTCTAGATATGTGTATATCACATTCTTGCTCACATTCTTGCTCTCACATTGCATGATCCGGATGGTCGAACGAGGCTACATTGTATGTTGTTTTTGTATGCTGCAAAATGAATTGCCTCATTGAGGACATAAACGTGTTCTAATCTATTCTAAACGAATGCTGTTTTCATGTTTTAATCAGGTGGACCAGGCGCCCTGAGGGGATAAATAAAGTTGTATTGAATTTCCCTGAATTCAAGTTTTCTAATCTTATTTTGTCTAATCTAATCAGGTGTTCAGAGCAGACACCCTACCCCAGGCAGTGGGACTCAGAGCAGGCCTCGTACCCCAGACAGTGGGACTCAGAGCAGGCGACATACCTCAGACAGTGGGACTCAGACCAGGCCTCGTACCCCAGGCAGTGGGACTCAGAGCAGGCCTCGTACCCCAGACTGCGGGACTCAGAGCAGGCCTCGTACACCAGGCAGCGGGACTCAGAGCAGGCCTCGTACCCCAGGCAGCGGGACTCAGAGCAGGCCTCGTACCCCAGACAGCGGGACTCAGAGCAGGCCTCGTACCCCAGGCAGTGGGAGGGTGCAGCATCCATTGTCAGTTCTTCTTTTAACGCCTTCACCCTCCCGATCATCACACTTAACAACTGTGCAGTGGAGGAGGGGGGACAGGCCGAGAGAGAGGAGGAAGAGATTATAGATGTGAAGGATTTTAGTGGAAATGGGATTGAGCAAGAGCAAGTAGCAGGTTATAGTCAATGTCTGGGTACTAAAGAGAAGGAGTCTTCAAGGAGGACCTCGATGAATCCCCAGGAATCCTATAGTCAAAGTCTGGGTACTAAAGAGAAGGAGTCTTCAAGGAGGACCTCGATGAATCCCCAGGAATATGAGGGTGGTACCATCATGACCCTAACTGAACCAGATGAGGCGCTACAAGGACAGACTCTCACCCCACAAGGCTCCCAACTGTTCCCCCCATCTCCCGTTTTCAGGGCGATGACGGGGATGGGATCTCGCCTGTCACTCAACTCCCTCTCCAACCAAGGGGGGGACCAGCCCCAGTCGGCGCGACGATGCAGCCTCACCGTGGCCGTCTGTCGTCAAGGCGACCGGGCGCGTCGGTACAGCTGTACGCGTCTGGAGCGTTCGAACAGTAAGGGATACATCAAACTGGAAACCGTGGACGGAGATTCCTTCGAGGCACCAGATGTAATGACTTCCTGTGTGCCCGACTCGAATCAGGAAGAAGAAGTAGTAGCAGAAGCAGAAGCAGCTCAAGGAAAAAGAGAGAGGGTGAGAGTCACCCTTAGCTCTTCTTTAACAGAACTCTAGACAGATCTGTCTCAATCGTCATGTCAATCTCTTTAGACAGTGATCGAAACTGACCTATAGAGTCAAGGTGCAGCCAGAAGGAACTCAGGAGAGGAGAGGGAGATACATAACTCTTCA
>NW_024058182.1:37500-64524 GCF_016432855.1 Salvelinus namaycush
CACCATCTTCATTGAATGTTTCCATAATTTATCTGCAGATAATCGCCAAAAAGCCTAAGACCTAACAGTGACATGTGCAAATTAGGGAGCCAAATGAACGGCTCTCTCACAGATGCAATTCGGTTTGGCTACACTGATTTACGAGTCACTCACTTTAGATTCACTGTCTAGCAAGCCTTTGGTTTACTTCTCTCGATGCGATAACATGGTGTCATGACGCTGGCCTGGGGGTAGGTTTATGACAGTCATAAATACCTCTCCCCCCTTTTTTCCTCTCTCTACCCTACTGATGTGACTATTGAAAATCCCTTGGTAACATAGAGATTCTGGGAACATCAGAAGGTGGGGGGAAATGAACCATATTTTGGGAATCCAACCAGTTGAACATATGCGTTGGTACTTAATGAATATGATGTCAGTTCGGTTGTCATCTGAGACATTCTCATCAATGATAGGATGACATAAATTCTACAGTGGAAAGTCTACACATTATAGTTATCATATTCACATGGAATTGTTGTGCAATTTAAATGTTTGAATATTAAATTATTTGTGAGGGGATGAAATGTGATTTTAGCTTCTAAAATGTGAGAATTGGGTTTTCATGAGTGAATTAGGCCCGACTCAGTGGCCCGCCCACGTGAAGAGACATTGGTTATAAACTATGAAACACGCCCTCCTCTCCCTTCCTATATAAACCTTAACGACAATATAACTTCCTGTTCCGAGGACGATAGGACGACGGTCCATACGTTCAAAAGGACTAACATGTCAACTGCAGAACTAAGCCAACCTCAGCGTGAGCTTTGGTTGCGAGTGGTATGAACTTTGAACTCTTATTCGCTACAGAAGTGATACCTCCAAGCAGTGGCCGCTGTAAACGTGGGCTAGGAGAGGACAGACAGAGTATCCCGTCTACCACACAACGACGTTACTACAGCGTATCCAATTTACCACCAGAGACACTCTTCAAAGGACAAAGGACTCTGTTGGGCAACACGGCCTTCCATCTACCACCAACCTATTGAAGCGCAGCTCAGAGTAAATATTTATTGCATTTTCTTTTTCCAAATGGGCGGTAATTTAGAATTTAGAATGAAATACTCAGAGAAATTATTGAATACTTTATCAAGTTTACCTCCCAGATTAGAAACATTTGTTGTTATATAGTCTAGAAATATATGACTTTACAATTTAAATAAATGTATGAATTCAGTGTATTGTTAGTTGTTTTGGTTATTGTCTAGGTCTAGACCTACGTGATCAGGATTATTTTCTACATTGGTAGTAAAATGGCCTTACTGAAGAGCTCAGTGAATTTCAACCTGGCACCGTCTTAGGATGCCACCTTTTCAACAAGTCAGTCAGTTCGTCAAATTTCTGTCCTGCATGAGCCAGTCCCGGTCTACTGTGCTTTTATTGTGAAGTGGAAATGTCGAGTAGCAACAATAGCTCAGCCGCGAAGCGGTATGCCACTCGAGCTCACAGAACAGGATCGCCGATTGCTGAAGCGTGTGTAGCGGCATCCTCGGTCGCAACACTCACTACCGAGTTCCAAACTGCCTCTCGAAAAAACGTCAGCTCAAGAACTGTTCGTCATAAAATGGCTTTCCATGGCCGAGCAGCCGCACACAAGCCTAAGATCACCATGTGTAATGTCAAGCGATGTAACGCTCGCTGCCATTGGACTCTGGAGCAGTGGAAACGCGTACTCTGGAGTGATGAATCACTTTTCACCATCTGGCAGTCCGACGGACGAATCTGGGTTTTGCGGATGCCAGGAGAACGCTACCTGCCCCAATGCATAGTGCCAACTGTAAAGTTTGGTGGAGGAGGAATAATGGTCTGGCCCTGTTTTTCATGGTTCAGGCCCCTTAGTTCCAGTGAAGGGAAATCTTAACGCCCCAGTGGTCCTTTCCTGTTTCAGCATGACAATGCCCCAGTGCACAAAGTGAGGTCCATACAGAAATAGTTTGTCGAGATCAATGTTGAAGAACATGACTGGCCTGCACAGAGCCCTGACCTCAACCCCATCGAACACCTTTGGGATGAATTGGAACGCCGACTGCGAGCCAGACCTAAATCGCCCAACATCAGTGCCCGACCTCACTAATGCTCTTGTGGCTGAATGGAAGCAAGTTATAACAGCAATGTTCCAACATCTAGTGGAAAGCCTTCCCAGAAGAGTGGAGGCTGTTATAGCAGCAATGTTCCAACATCTAGTGGAAAGCCTTCCCAGAAGAGTGGAGGCTGTTATAGCAGCAATGTTCCAACATCTAGTGGAAAGCCTTCCCAGAAGAGTGGAGGCTGTTATAGCAGCAATGTTCCAACATCTAGTGGAAAGCCTTCCCAGAAGAGTGGAGGCTGTTACAGCAGCAATGTTCCAACATCTAGTGGAAAGCCTTCCCAGAAGAGTGGAGGCTGTTATAGCAGCAAAGCGGGGACCAACTCCATATTAATGCCCATGAATTTTGTAATGAGATGTTCGACGAGCAGGTGTCCACATACTTTTGGTCATGTAGTGTAAGAGAACATTAAACCTTTTTTAACTTTTATTAACCAGGTCTTGAAATTACACTCTTATTTACAGTTTGACTGCAAGATATGAATTGTCACAATGATGTTTGTTTTTCAAATTATGTATTTGATTAAAACTGGAAAATAAGTAAATAGCCCACATCAACTTGACATGTGACTGAAAGGTTGAAGTAGAAACCATCTAAAGGGTTAAAGGTCAAGCTAAAATCTAAAGGGTTAAAGGTCAAGCTAAAATCTAAAGGGTTAAAAGGTCAAGCTAAAATCTAAAGGGTTAAAAGGTCAAGCTAAAATCTAAAGGGTTAAAAGGTCAAGCTGAAATCTAAAGGGTTAAAAGGTCAAGCTAAAATCTAAAGGGTTAAAGGTCAAGCTAAAATCTAAAGGGTTAAAGGTCAAGCTAAAATCTAAAGGGTTAAAGGTCAAGCTAAAATCTAAAGGGTTAAAAGGTCAAGCTAAAATCTAAAGGGTTAAAGGTCAGGCTAAAATCTAAAGGGTTAAAAGGTCAAGCTAAAATCTAAAGGGTTAAAAGGTCAAGCTAAAATCTAAAGGGTTAAAAGGTCAAGCTAAAATCTAAAGGGTTATATCAGTCAGGCTTGTGTTGTCTTCAGGAGTGTGATGGACAAGCCACCTACTGTCGTTGAAAACACACATGTATCACATGACAGGTTGGGCCTGGACACTCCACACATGACAGGTTGGGCCTGGACGCTCCACACATGACAGGTTGGGCCTGGACACTCCACACATGACAGGTTGGGCCTGGACACTCCACACATGCATCACATGACAGGTTGGGCCTAGACACTCCACACATGCATCACATGACAGGTTGGGCCTGGACACTCCACACATGCATCACATGACAGGTTGGGCCTGGACACTCCACACATGACAGGTTGGGCCTGGACACTCCACACATGACAGGTTGGGCCTGGACACTCCACACATGACAGGTTGGGCCTGGACACTCCACACATGACAGGTTGGGCCTGGACACTCCACACATGACAGGTTGGGCCTGGACACTCCACACATGACAGGTTGGGCCTAAACATCCACACATAACAGGTTGGGCCTGGACACTCCACACATGCATCACATGACAGGTTGGGCCTGGACGCTCCACACATGACAGGTTGGGCCTGGACACTCCACACATGACAGGTTGGGCCTGGACACTCCACACATGACAGGTTGGGCCTGGACGCTCCACACATGACAGGTTGGGCCTGGACGCTCCACACATGACAGGTTGGGCCTGGACACTCCACACATGACAGGTTGGGCCTGGACGCTCCACACATGACAGGATGGGCCTGGACGCTCCACACATGACTCTACTATATTTTACTCTATTCTTCTCTACTCTATTCTATTCCACTCTATTCTACTCTAGTCTACTCTATTCTACTCTATTCTACTCTATTCATTCAGTTATTCTTGGAATATCCACTCAGTCTCTTGACTGGCCCTACTCGGTTCTGTTCTACTCTATTCTGCTCTACTCTGCTCTCCTCTATTCTACTCTATTATTTTCTACTCTATTCTTTTCTACTCTATTCTGCTCTACTCGCCTCTATTCTACTCTACTCTACTCTATTCTACTCTATTCTACTCTACTCTATTCTACTCTATTCTACTCTATCCTGTTCTACTCTATTCTACTCTACTCTGCACTACTCTGTTCTACTCTATTCTATTACACTCTATTATTTTCTATTCTATTCTGCTATATTCTACTATATTCTACTCTATTCTATTCTACTCTATTCTACTATATTCTACTCTATTCTACTCTATTCTGCTCTATTCGGTTCTACTCTATTCTACTCTACTCTATTCTACTCTGTTCTACTCTATCCTGTTCTACTCTATTCTACTCTACTCTGCTCTAATCTATTTTACTCTATTCTATTCTACTCTATTCTTTTCTATTCTGCTCTATTCTACTATATTCTGCTCTATTCTGTTATACTCTATTCTACTCTACTCTGCTCTAATCTATTTTACTCTATTCTATTCTACTCTATTCTATTCTATTCTGCTCTATTCTACTATATTCTGCTCTATTCTGTTATACTCTATTCTACTCTATCCTGTTCTACTCTATTCTATTCTACTCTGCTCTACTCTATTCTACTCTATTCTACTCTATTACACTCTATTCTACTCTATTCTACTCTATTCTAATATATTCTGCTCTATTCTGTTCTACTCTATTCTACTCTATTCTACTATATTCTGCTCTATTCTGTTCTACTCTATTCTACTCTATTCTAATATATTCTGCTCTATTCTGTTCTACTCTATTCTACTCTATTCTACTATATTCTGCTCTATTCTGTTCTACTCTATTCTACTCTACTCTATTCTACTCTATTACACTCTATTCTACTCTATTCTACTCTATTCTCTCAGTTATTCTTGGAATATCCACTCAGTCTACTCTTGACTGGCTCAAGACTCTTAACTCTCTTAACTGTTCTCAATTAAGCCTCAAAACAGCTCTGTATTCAAGAGTCTGAAACTATCACGCAGATACGGTGATGATTCATAGAGATAAAGCCATTATCAGTTTTTGTATTTAAATAGCTCAAAACGTATTTGTAGAATTTATAGACATGACATTGATCAAATCAGTTTGCCAGTGTTTGTTTAGGCAGGTTTACGTGCAGCCTTAATGGGAAATGTGTGTGTGTGTGTGTGTGTGTGTGTGTGTGTGTGTGTGTGTGTGTGTGTGTGTGTGTGTGTGTGTGTGTGTGTGTGTGTGTGTGTGTGTGTGTGTGTGTGTGTGTGTGTGTGTGTGTGTGTGTATGTGTGTGTGTGTGTGTGTGTGCTCTACCTCACACTCACGTTTCTGTAGTTCAGTGTGTACCTATACAATATACAGTGACCATTCACGTGTTATCGCTGTGTCATAACACAATATATATACATCACATCAGTCATTAATGAACTACCACTGCCTTTATATATAGTTACAGCTCTAGGATCACTCTTATCCCCCCCCCCCCCCCCCCCCCCAATCTACCATAGAGAAATGCAAACTGATCTTAGATCAGTTACAGTGACCACTACTCCCAAAATATAACCCTGGCTGTCCCATCTATCCCAGAATCCCTAGCTGAGCTGCGTCTCTGACAGTCTAGTCTGCCGGTGAAGAGAGACTCTGATGCTGTAGCAGGATCACAATCAAGAAGAAACTACCGCAACTTAACTACACCACGGATATTTTGCTCACGCAGTACCGGACGGACAGAGACGGCACTACACCGGTAATGACATTACTATAAACATTTTACCGGATACTTTTTCTACTCTGTTGATGTCAAACCGATTGGAAGGAATATTGTCTGTTATTTTGTGAATATTTGTGGTGGGTCTTTTTTTTTTTGCGTGTCAAGAAGACGAGTGTTTCCTGAATTCTCATTGACCACATCACCCGAAGTCAGAATGACAGCAAACTGGCATAAAAATTGTTTTCTGTTTTGTAAAGCCAGTCATGCGGCATAGCCAAAACGAAATGGTATATGTTTATTACGTGTTTGGTTTAACCTTTCTGGCGCGCTATATTGTAAAAATTGCAACTTAGCAGTGTGCGCAACATTGTTAGGGTTGCTTCGCTAATTGATCTTGCAGTCTGTAGAATTTCATTTACGACATTGCTATGCTTCTTCGGCGTATGTTTACTTTACGGAAAGCATTTGTCAAACCGTGAAGCCTGATATTTCATCAAATCATCTTCCCGGCAAAAAAACATGTTTAGGTAGGAGAGGGTAGCATATTGTTTTGGGGCAAGGTTATTCGTCATGGATGTCAACTACCTATTATGTCGAATAAACTACTGCCATAGAGATCCTATTAAATTACTAGAGCGGTTATGTCGGTAACCAGTTTATAATAGCAATAAGGCACCTCAGGGGTATATGGCCAATATATCACGCCTAAGTGCTGTATCCAGGCACTCCGCATTGCGTCGTGCGTAAGAACAGCCCTTAGCTGTGCTATATTGGCCATATACCACCCCCCCCCCCCCCCCCCCCCCCCCCGGACCTTATTGCTTAAGTATACCATATGGTTGGAAAGACAACAGATACATATGTATCAGATGACTGAAGTGAACGACAAACCCTAACATCTACACAGTACTATCTCTCTGGTACAGCAAGGTAGTCAGACATTACCGTTATACTCATCCTATATTACACTGAAGTGAACGACAAACTCTACTCTGATGTAACATGTACACAGTACTATCTCTCTGGTACAGCAAGGTAGTCAGACATTACTGTGACTGGAGTTGGAGAACCTAGGTATAACACAGTAATATATATATATATATATATATATATATATATATATATATATATATATATATATATATATATATATATATATATATACTCATCCTATATTACACTGAAGTGAACGACAAACTCTACTCTGATGTAACATGTACACAGTACTATCTCTCTGGTACAGCAAGGTAGTCAGACATTACTGTGACTGGAGTTGGAGAACCTAGGTATAACACAGTAATATATATATATATACTCATCCTATATTACACTGAAGTGAAGAAGACCCCAAGGATAACATTATTATCTCTCTGTTACAGCAAGGTAGTCAGACATTACATATACACTACCGTTCAAATG
Source organism: Salvelinus namaycush (assembly GCF_016432855.1). Classification (NCBI taxonomy): domain Eukaryota; kingdom Metazoa; phylum Chordata; class Actinopteri; order Salmoniformes; family Salmonidae; genus Salvelinus; species Salvelinus namaycush. Next base: position 44,694 of record NW_024058182.1, read on the forward strand.
TTTGGGGTCACTTAGTTTGGGGTCCTTGTTTTCGAAAGAAAAGCAATTTTTTTTGTCCATTTAAAATAACATGAAATTGATCAGAAATACAGTGTAGACATTATTAATGTTGTAAATGACTATTGTAGCTGGAAACAGCTGTTTTTTTAATGGAATATCTACATAGGCGTACAGAGGCCCATTATCAGCAACCATCACTCCTGTGTTCTAATGCCACGTTGTGTTAGCTAATCCAAGTTTATCATTTTAAAAGGCTAATTGATCATTAGAAAATCATTTTGCAATTATGTTAGCACAGCTGAAAACTGTTGTCCTGATTAAAGAAGCAATAAAACTGGTCTTCTTTAGACTAGTTGAGTATCTGGAGCATCAGCATTTGTGTGTTCGATTACAGGCTCAAAATGGCCAGAAACAAAGACCTTTCTTCTGAAACTCGTGTCTATTCTTGTTCTGAGAAATGAAGGCTATTCCATTCGACTTTCTAGGCAGAGTTGCAAAGAAAAAGCCATTTCTCAGACTGGCCCATAAAAATAAAAGATTAAGACGGGCAAAAGAACACAGACACTGGACAAAGGAACTCTGCGTAGAAGGCCAGCATCCCGGAGTCGCCTCTTCGCTGTTGACGTTGAGACTGGTGGAGCGCTGCTTCTGGATGAGCATTTTCTTGTTTGCTTATGGCCTTATACAGCTCGTTGAGTGCGGTCTTAGTGCCAGCATCGGTCTGTGGTGGTAAATAGACAGCTACGAATAATATAGATAAAAACTCTCTTGGTAGATAGTGTGGTCTACAGCTTATCATGAGGTACTCTACCTCAGGCGAGCAATACCTCGAGACTTCTTTAATTGTAGACATTGCGCACCAGCTGTTATTGACACCCCCTCCCCTTCGCCTTACCAGACGTAGCGTCTCTGTCCTGCCGATGCACTGAAATCCCTCCAGCTCTATAGTATACGTGTCGTCGTTCAGCCACGTCTCAGTGAAACATAAGATATTACAGTTTTTAATGTCCCGTTGGTAGGAATGTCAATTCTTCCCCCCAGCGATTTCACGTTGGCCAATTGAACGGATGGTAAAGGCGGTTTACTCACTCACCGACAAAATTCTCACAAAGCACCCAGACCTCCCCACCCTTGTAATTTCGTATTTTCTTCACGCTGATGACAGGGATTTGGGCCTTGTCTTGACAAAGCAGTATATCCTTTGCTTCGGACTCATTAAGGAAAATATCTTTGTCCAGTTCGAGGTGAGTAATCGCAGTTCTGATGTCCAGAAGCTCTTTTCAGTCATAAGAGACGGTAGCAGCAACATTATGTACAACATAAGTTACAAACAATGTGAAAAAAACGAACTGTCACGCCCTGACCTTAGTTATCTTTGTTTTCTTTATTATTTTGGTCAGGTCAGGGTGTGACGAGGGTGGTATGTTGTGTTTTTGTCTGGTCTAGGGTTTTTGTATGTCTAGGTTGTGTGTTTTAGTCTAGGAATACGTAGGTCTATGGTGGCCTAGATTGGTTCCCAATCAGAGGCAGCTGTTTCTGATTGTCTCTGATTGGGGACCATATTTAGGTTGCCATTTTCCAGTTTGGTTTGTGGGTTATTGTCTATGTTGATGTTCAATGTCTGCACTCCGTGTTTATAGCGTTTCACGTTCGTTTGTTATTTTGTATAGTTTGTTAGTGTTCTTCGTGTTCAGTCGTCTTATATTAAAAATATGTATTTACATCACGCTGCGCTTTGGTCTCCTCACTACGCCGACCGTAAAACTAACAAAATAGCACAGTTGTTTAGGAGCCCGTAAAACGGCAGCCATCCCCTCCGGCGCCATTATTTGGTTTAAACCATTTTACTTAAAACTTAAATATGCTATTTATTTATGCAATTCATCCTTTACAATTGTACCATCTGTACTCTATTCAATCTAGTAATCCACCTGTACTCTGTTCAATCTAGGAATCCATCTGTACTCTATTCAATCTAGTAATCCATCTATACTCTGTTCAATCTAGGAATCCATCTGTACTCTATTCAATCTAGTAATCCACCTGTACTCTATTCAATCTAGTAATCCATCTGTACTCTTCAATCTAGTAATCCATCTGTACTCTATTCAATCTAGTAATCCACCTGTACTCTTCAATCTAGTAATCCATCTGTACTCTATTCAATCTAGTAATCCACCTGTACTCTTCAATCTAGTAATCCATCTGTATTCTATTCAATCTAGTAATCCATCTGTACTCTTCAATCTAGTAATCCATCTGTACTCTATTCAATCTAGTAATCCATCTGTACTCTATTCAATCTATTAATCCACCTGTACTCTATTCAATCTAGTAATCCATCTGTACTCTTCAATCTAGTAATCCATCTGTACTCTATTCAATCTAGTAATCCACCTGTACTCTTCAATCTAGTAATCCATCTGTACTCTATTCAATCTAGTAATCCACCTGTACTCTTCAATCTAGTAATCCATCTGTATTCTATTCAATCTAGTAATCCATCTGTACTCTTCAATCTAGTAATCCATCTGTATATTCAATCTAGTAATCCACCTGTACTCTATTCAATCTAGTAATCCATCTGTACTCTATTCAATATAGGAATCCATCTGTACTCTATTCAATCTAGTAATCCATCTGTATATTCAATCTAGTAATCCATCTGTATATTCAATCTAGTAATCCACCTGTACTCTATTCAATCTAGTAATCCATCTGTACTCTATTCAATCTAGTAATCCATCTGTACTCTATTAAATGTCAAAATTGGGGTTCCTGAGGTCAAGTTGCAGTGTACAAATGATTTATAACTACAGTGCATTTGGAATGTATTTAGACCCCTTGACTTTTTCCCAACCTTGTTACGTTACGGCTTTTTTCTAAAATTGATTAAAATGTTCGTTTTTTTCTTCTCATCTATATACAAACAATACCCCAAAATGACAAAGCAAAAACTGGTTTTTAGAAATGTTTACATATTAGCCAAGACTCCTGCGTTGTCTTGGCTGTGTGCTTAGGGTCGTTGTCCGGTTGGAAGGTGAACCTTCTCCCCAGTCCCCAGGTCCTGAGCACTCTGGAGCAGGTTTTCATTTAGGATCTCTCTGTATTTTGCTCCGTTCATCTTTCCCTCAATCCTGACTAGTCTCCCAGTCCCTGCCACTGAAAAACATCCCCACAGCATGATGCTGCCACCACCATGCTTCACTGTAGAGATGGTGCCAGGTTTCCTCCAGATGTGACGCTTGGCATTCAGGCCAAAGTGTTCAATTTTGGTTTCATCAGACCAGAGAATCTTTTTTCTCATGGTCTGAGTCCTTTAAGTGCCTTTTGGCAAACTCCAAGGGGTTGTCATGTGCCTTTTACTGTGCAGGGGCTTCCCTCTGGCCACTCTACTATAAAGGCCTGATTGGTAGAGTGCTACAGAGATGGTTGTCCTTCTGGAAGGTTCTCCCATCTCAACAGAGGCACTCTTGAGCTCTGTCAGAGTGACCATCGGGTTCTTCCTCCCTGACCAAGGCCCTTCTCCCCCGATTTCTCAGTTTGTCCGGGCGGCCAGCTCTAGGAAGAGTCTTGGTGGTTCCAAACTTCTTCCATTTAAGAATGATGGAGGCCACTCGGTTATTGGGGACCTTCAATGCTACAGAAATGTTTTGATACCCTTCCCCAGATCTGTGCTTCGACACAATCCTGTCTCTAAGCTCTATGGACAATTCCTTCGACATCATGGCTTGGTTTTTGCTCTGACATGCACTGTCAACTGTGGAACCTTATATAGACAGGTGTGTGCCTTTGCAAATCAGGTCCAGTCAATTGAATTTACCACAGGTGGACTCCAATCAAGTTGTAGAAACGTCAAGGATGATCAATGGAAACGTTATTTTTATTTTATAGTATTACTATCTTATTATCTATTTGTCAGCTTTGTTACTTTATAACTGCATTGTTGTGACAGGGTTCGTAACTAAGCATTTCACGGTAAAGTCTATACTTGTTGTATTCAGCATTTCACGGTAAAGTCTATACTTGTTGTATTCAGCATTTCACGGTAAAGTCTATACTTGTTGTATTCGGCATTTCACGGTAAAGTCTATACTTGTTGTATTAGGCGCATGTGAAAAATAACATTTGGTTTGATTTAGTAGTACGTGATAGTGGCTCTGAGCTCCCTCTGGTTTAGGAATGGTGGGTGTAAATCCTCTCCTAACACACAAACTCTCTCTCTCTCTCTCTCTCTCTCTCTCTCTCTCTCTCTCTCTCTCTCTCTCTCTCTCTCTCTCTCTCTCTCTCTCTCTCTCTCTCTCTCTCTCTCTCTCTCTCTCTCTCTCTCTCTCTCTCTCTCTATCTCTCTATCTCTCTCTCCAGCTCTCTCTCTTTTCCAGTGTGATTGGCCATGATGACTGAATCAGGAGCGGATTCTGAGCCCAAGCAGCAGAAGGAGAAGGCAGTTGAGCACTTCCCAGCCGCCGCTGGACACAGTACACCAGCCAGAAATAACCAGGTGAAAAATGTACAATTGAGAGGAATATGTTAGTTAATTTAGAGACAAACGATTTTTGAGCATATTTTTTTGTCATAAAGTTAATTTACAAAAATTCGCTATTTAGCAAGTTTTTTTTCAGCCATATCCAAAACCAGGTGTATCAAACTCATTCATTATAAACTCAGGTTTCGAACCCTCAACATTCTAGCCCAAAGTCCAGCATGCTATCGACTGTGCCCAAATGTATTAATTGGGATTGGGGCCGATTGTGGCTAATAAAACTTTATCAATTGGAATCTTTAACGTGAAAAGGGAAAAAACGTATTATTATTAGTTTTTCACAAGCGTAGCAGGATGTGAATTCTGCAAACAATGGTTGATGAGGATGGGCTATTAGCTGAACAATAGACTATTCAACCTTTACTAAAGAATTGTCTAATAGCCAAGCTACAGTTGAAGTCGGAAGTTTACATACACCTTAGCCAAACACATTTAAACTCAGTTTTTCACGATTCCTGACATTGAATCCTAGTAAAAATTCCCTGTCTTAGGTCAGTTAGGATAACCACTTTATTTTAAGAATGTGAAATGTGAGAATAGTAGTAGAGAGAATGATTTATGTGTCACGGCCGTTTAAAGGACCAAGGCGCAGCTTGTTTAATATAAGAATTCGCCACCAAAACAATAAAACATCAAATGAACACGTGACGCCAACGTAGTGCTCACAGGCAACTAAACATGGACAACTACCCACACAAACAACATGGCAAATGGCAGCCTAAAAAGGCACCCCAAATCAGAGACAACCATAAACAGCTGTCTCTGATTGGGAACCCATCCAGGCCACCATCAACCTACATACCCCTAGACAATACAAAATCCCCATAGATAACAAAAACCCTAGACAAGACAAAAACTAAACAAACCACCCCTTGTCACACCCTGACCTGACCAAATAATAAAGAATATAACTAAAGTCAGGGCGTGAAATTATTTCAGCTTTTATTTCTTTCATCACATTCCCAGTGGGTCAGAAGTTTTACATACACTCAATTAGTATTTGGTAGCATTGCCTTTAAATTGTTTAACTCGGGTCAAACGTTTTGGGTAGACTTCCACAAGCTTCCCACAATAAGTTGGGTGATTTTGGCCCATTCCTCCTGACAGAGCTGGTGTAATTGAGTCAGGTTTGTAGGCCTCCTTACTCGCACACACTTTTTCAGTTCTGCCCACAAATTTTCTATAGGATTGAGGTCAGGGCTTTGTGATGGCTACTCCAGTACCTTGACTTTGTTGTCCTTAAAGAGCATATTGAAGTTAGAAGCAAAAGCCTACAACTATATTTGCACTGTTTCATGCTGTTCTGAGACAAGCACGACACAGGGATTCTTTAGGTAAATAGCCCAGTACTGTACTGCCGGACATTACGTTGTACAGCGCCATATTTTCCGTTCTATCCTAACAGAAAACCCAGAGGGTTTTTAGTTTTTCATGGAATAGAAACACCATCATATTAATCAAATGAGTTAAGCAAGTACCAGTCAAAAGTTTGGACACTCCTACTCATTCAAGGATTTTTTTTATATTTTCACTATTTTCTACATTGTAGAATAATAGTGAAGACATCACAGCTATGAAATAACACATATGGAATCAGTTAAGAACAAATTCCTATTCACAAGGACAGCCTACTCCTTCCTCCCCAACGGGGATTTGAACCCCGGTCTCCCGCGTGCCCCGCATTCTGTAGTACAGACATGGCCTGCTCTCCCTTATGTAAGGAATTAGGCACTTTCCCATGTTAACTACAGTATGTATTGTAGACTGCACAGTAGCCTAATAAACAAATAAACACATTTCGTTAGTAAAATAATAATTAAAAAATAGTCTTTCAAAATGCAGATGTTGATTTAGTTATGGATCCATAACAAATTACTATGGGAATAAATATCACTGATTTACATAAATATTGGAACAAAGTTGTCTTATTAACCTGTTAAGGCTAGGGGGTGCTGTTGTCACTATTTATGGAAATCGTGTAATTTTTGAAACAGCTTCCTACAAACTTCTTGATCGTACAATATGCATATTATTATTATTATTGGATAGAAAACAGTCTATAGTTTCTATAGCCGTTGAAATTTTGTCTCTAAGTGGAACAGAACTCATTCTACAGCAATTTCCCTGACATGGAGTCAGATTTCACACATTTTGGCCCCTGTTCTGGAGTCAGTTTTAAGGCCACTGTTATTCCTATTAGTATACGGACACTGCTTACGTCTTCCCCTGGATGCCTTTACGTGATGACGCTTTGAATGGTATCGATTGCCCAATCACAGCCACTATAAATGAAAAAATCCTGTAGGTAGGACCTCTTTTCTAGGTGCGTCATGCGCGCGGAGGATACCGACCTACTGTTTTTCCAAGCATTAGTGTAGCCTGTTATATTTCTCCGGTCATATTTTTACTCGTTATAGGAGTTAAAAACATCATAAGGTAGTTAATTTAAAGCGTTTTATAGCAATTTATATCCGTTTAGTGCGATTTTGGGACATTTATTTCTGAGCCACTGTGAATCTCTGGGCACCGTTCCAGTTCATGCCGAACGCAATGTGCATTTCTGCATGGCAAGAGGACAGCTTTCGACCAAAAGACGATTAGACCCAAGAAAGGATTCTTTGCCCAAGATTCTGATGGAAGAACAGCTCAAAGTAGGAACAATTTATTATGATAAATCGTGTTTCTGTCGAAAAATGTTAGTGGCTTAGGACGCCATCTTTTTTGACGTAGCTTCGCTTGGCGCAAACTGTATTGAAAAGTAAGGATAATTTAAAAAATGTAATTCCGCGATTGTATTAAGAATTAAATTGTCTATCAATCGCTGTCCACCCTATATTTTTTAGTCACGTTTATGAGTATTTATGTATACGACTAGATCACTGTCTAATATGGCGCACGGCATTTTCTGACCAGCTCGGCTACTTTTCTCATTGTATAACCACGATTTTGGTGGCTAAATATCCACATTTTCGAACAAACTGTATATGTATGTTGTAATATGATGTTACAGGAGTGTCATCTGAAGAATTCTGAGAAGGTTAGTGAAAAAATTAATATCTTTTGGCGATGTTGACGTTATCGCGCTCTTTGGCTAGAATCAATGCTGGGGTAACGTTTGCATATGTGGTATGCTAATATAACGATTTATTGTGTTTTCGCTGTAAGACACTTAGAAAATCTGAAATATTGTCTGTATTCACAGGATCTGTGTCTTTCGATTAGTGTATGCTGTGTATTTTTACGAAATGTTTTATGATTAGTAATTAGGTAAGACACGTTGCTCTATCTATTTATTCTAGTCGATTTGTGACGGTGGGTGCAATTGTAAACTATGATATCTACCTGAAATATTCACATTTTTCTAACAAAACCTATCCTATACCATAAATATGTTATCAGACTGTCATCTGAGGAGGTTTTTTCTTGGTTAGTGGCTATCAATATCTTAGTTTAGCCGAATTGGTGATAGCTAGTGGTGTTGGTGGACAAAGAAAAAATGGTCTCTTTTGCTAAGGTGTTTACCTAATAGATTTACATATTGTGTCTTCCCTGTAAAACATTTTAAAAATCGGACATGTTGGCTGGATTCACACGATCTGTATCTTTCATTAGCTGTATTGGACTTGTTAATGTGTGAAAGTTAAATATTTTTGAATTTCGCGCCCTGGCTTTTCAGTGGGGGGGGGGGGGGGGGTGCCGCTAGCGGCACCCCAGTCCTAGACAGGTTAAGGCAAACAATGTAGAATCGTCCAATCCTGTAGCCTACTCCCGACCGTCACGTTGTACAGCGCCATATTTTCCATCCCATCCTAACAGAAACGCTGAGGGTTTCGTTTGTCGTTTTTCTCTGAATAGAAACACCATAATATTAATCAAATTAATTAAGCCAAATTTCTTAAAATCAATCCCATATACCATGTTATTACAAAAAAAGGTTTTGAATTCTCTGGTATTGCCAATACGGAATACTATCAAATGCTTCTCAAAGATGCCCTCTGGTGGTCAAACTAGCAATGACTTGCAGTAACAGAAGAAATGGCTGAGAATTAAATGACGTGCCACAGAATGCTGCAGCAGCACGCAAGGTGTACCGCAGTATGACTCAACTTTTAAAGGAGGAACCAATGTATATTATATTGGATTGAGAACTTCAACTTATAATATTGGTGGTTTGAGAACTGAGTCACTTTGGGCTGGCAGACTGCAGATTGTCTGTTTCTCTGTGGTGTCTGAGTTTGGGCTGGCAGACTACAGATTGTCTGTTTCTCTGTGGTGTCTGAGTTTGGGCTGGCAGACTACAGATTGTCTGTTTCTCTGTGGTGTCTGAGTTTGGGCTGGCAGACTACAGATTGTCTGTTTCTCTGTGGTGTCTGAGTTTGGGCTGGCAGACTACAGATTGCCTGTTTCTCTGTGGTGTCTGAGTTTGGGCTGGCAGACTACAGATTGTCTGTTTCTCTGTGGTGTCTGAGTTTGGGCTGGCAGACTACAGATTGTCTGTTTCTCTGTGGCGTCTGAGTTTGGGCTGGCAGACTACAGATGGTCTGTTTCTCTGTGGTGTCTGAGTTTGGGCTGGCAGAATGCAGATAGTCTGTTTCTCTGTGGTGTCTGAGTTTGGGCTGGCAGACTGCAGATTGTCTGTTTCTCTAGACGCTAAAGTTTATGTTATCTTCAGTACGTGCTTGTCGACAGAGGTCGTCCTGAGCCAGATGCACTTATCTTTAGGCTACATCCTCCTCCCTCTCCTCAGCTTCCAAGACAGGCAAGAGTAGTGTAGACCAGTGGTTCTCAAACCTCTTGTCGGGGACCAACAACCGTTCCACCCCCAACCGTTCTATTCCAGAGCCTCCACACCTGATTCAACTAGTCAACTAATCATCAAGCCCTTGACTAGTGAATCAGGTGAGATAGTTTAGAGCCTCCACACCTGATTCAACTAGTCAACTAATCATCAAGCCCTTGACTAGTGAATCAAGCCCTTGACTAGTGAATCAAGCCCTTGACTAGTGAATCAAGCCCTTGACTAGTGAATCAAGCCCTTGACTAGTGAATCGAGCCCTTGACTAGTGAATCAAGCCCTTGACTAGTGAATCAAGCCCTTGACTAGTGAATCAGGTGAGATAGTTCAGAGCCCTTGACTAGTGAATCAGGTGAGATAGTTCAGAGCCTCCACACAGTTGTGAAATGTCTGGGGTTTGAAAACCAACTGCTATAGAAAGAGGAGAGGCTCAGGTCCAGCACTAAGGCTATGTCTTTAAAGGTACCCTATTCCCTATATAGTGCACTACTTTTGACCAGAGCCCTATGGGGCCTGTAGTGCACTATGTAGGGAATAGGGTTCTCTTTGGGACATGGCCTAAGTCATAGGAGGGGATGTTTTCTCCAGGACTCTCGGGTCAGGCCAATAAAAGAGGTCCGCGCTGATCTAAGATCAGTTATGTGTTTCTGAGCCTAATTGTTAAGGTTGTGATTTTGAGAGAGTAAGCTGATCCCAGGTCTGTGCTCTAAAGGGGGCATCTTCTCAGATGAGGTAGTTTAGTTGACCTATCCCTGCATGTGGGGATTAGACATAGCTGCGTAGCCACTCTTGACTGATTCTCACATACAGACGACTCTTGTGTAGAGGTCTGAACACCTTTCAGCTTAAACTTCAAGAACATGGCAATTGTGTATTAATTTCCAGAGTTGTTGGGCAGCGAGCTGCTCACTGCGGAATCGGACTATTCTCTGTAAAGTCCTAAACCTTTTCAGGTTGAGGGAAATGGTATTAAGCTGTGGTCATCGTTATGAGGGAATTTGTGTGGGTGGAGTAGCTACAGCTTCTTCAATGCTCTTCTATCCAGGACTAGTATACAGGGAGTCAGTCGTCTCTTCTGCAGGGCTTGTAATTTAGCTGCAGTGCTAAAGTACAAGCACACACACACACACACACACACACACACACACACACACACACACACACACACACACACACACACACACACACACACACACACACACACACACACACACACACACACACACACACACCCCAACACAGACAGACACACACACAGAGACAGACAGACAGACACACACACGAAGACAGACACACACACACACACACGGAGGAGGACACACACACACACACACACACACACACACACACACACACACACACACACACACAGACAGACACACACACACACACACACACACACACACACACACACACACACACACACACACACACACAGAGACAGACAGACACACACACACACGGAGACAGACACACACACACACACACACACACACACACACACACACACACACACACACACACACACACACACACACACACACACACACACACACACACACACACACACACACAGAGACAGGGTTGGTAGCTGCAGTACCTCTTTGTTCTCGACATTAACGTAGCTCCCTTGTCATCTTCTGGCGACATGAATAAGATTAAACCATAACAGGGAAATTGTCTCCCTCTTTCCTCCCCTGACTCTTCTTCCTAAAACCTAAACATGATTCATAAATCATCATAATTTCATGCTCTATTTCCACTCTTCTATCAAACAACATATTTCAATATTCATACAGAGAGAGGGGGAGACAGAGATTGGGAGAGGAGACAAAGAGGGGGAGAAGGGACAGAGAGGGGGGAGAGACAGAGAGGGGGGAGAGACAGAGAGGGGGAAGAGACAGAGAGGAGAAGAGACAGAGACGGGGGAGAAGAGACAGAGAGGGGAAGAGACAGAGAGGGGAAGAGACAGAGAGGGGGGAGACAGAGGAGGAGTAGAGACAGAGGAGGAGTAGAGACAGAGGAGGAGTAGAGACAGAGGAGGAGTAGAGACAGAGGAGGAGTAGAGACAGAGGGGGGAGAAGAGACTGAGAGGGGTAGAGACAGATAGGGGTAGAGACAGAGGGGGGGAGACAGAGGGGGGAGAAGAGACAGAGAGGGGTAGAGACAGAGAGGGGTAGAGACAGAGAGGGGTAGAGACAGAGAGGGGTAGAGACAGAGGGGGGAGAAGAGACTGAGAGGGGTAGAGACAGAGGAGGAGTAGAGACAGAGAAGGAGGAGAGACAGAGGAGATGTAGAGACAGAGGAGGGGTACAGACAGAGGAGGAGGAGAGACAGAGGAGGAGTAGAGACAGAGGGGGGAGAAGAGACTGAGAGGGGTAGAGACAGAGAGGGGTAGAGACAGAGGGGGGAGAAGAGACTGAGAGGAGGAGAGACAGAGAGGAGGAGAAGAGACAGAGAGGAGGAGAGACAGAGAGGAGGGAGAAGAGACAGAGAGGAGGAGAGACAGAGAGAGGGAGAAGAGACTGAGAGGAGGAGAGACAGAGAGGAGGGAGAAGAGACAGAGAGGAGGAGAGACAGAGAGAGGGAGAAGAGACTGAGAGGAGGAGAGACAGAGAGGAGGAGAGACAGAGAGGAGGAGAGACAGAGAGAGGGAGAAGAGACTGAGAGGAGGAGAGACAGAGAGAGGGAGGAGAGACAGAGAGGAGGAGAGACAGAGAGGAGGAGAGACAGAGAGGAGGAGAGACAGAGAGGAGGAGAGACAGAGAGAGGGAGAAGAGACTGAGAGGAGGAGAGACAGAGAGAGGGAGGAGAGACAGAGAGGAGGAGAGACAGAGAGGAGGAGAGACAGAGAGGAGGAGAGACAGAGAGGAGGAGAGACAGAGAGAGGGAGAAGAGACTGAGAGGAGGAGAGACAGAGAGAGGGAGGAGAGACAGAGAGGAGGAGAGACAGAGAGGAGGAGAGACAGAGAGGAGGAGAGACAGAGAGGAGGAGAGACAGAGAGGAGGAGAGACAGAGAGGAGAAGAGACAGAGAGGAGGAGAGACTGAGAGGAGGAGAGACAGAGAGGAGGAGAGACAGAGAGGAGGAGAAGAGACTGAGAGGAGGAGAGACAGAGAGGAGGAGAGACAGAGAGGAGGAGAGACAGAGAGGAGGGAGAAGAAACTGAGAGGAGGAGAGACAGAGAGGAGGAGAGACTGAGAGGAGGAGAGACTGAGAGGAGGAGAGACAGAGAGGAGGAGAGACAGAGAGGAGGAGAGACAGAGAGGAGGAGAGACAGAGAGGAGGAGAGTCAGAGAGGAGGAGAGTCAGAGAGGAGGAGAGACAGAGAGGAGGAGAGACAGAGAGGAGAAGAGACAGAGAGGAGGAGAGACAGAGAGGAGGAGAGACAGAGAGGAGGAGAGACAGAGAGGAGGAGAGACAGAGAGGAGGAGAGACAGAGAGGAGAAGAGACAGAGAGGAGGAGAGACTGAGAGGAGGAGAGACTGAGAGGAGGAGAGACAGAGAGGAGGAGAGACAGAGAGGAGGAGAGACAGAGAGAGGGAGAAGAGACAGAGAGGAGGAGAGACAGAGAGGAGGAGAGACAGAGAGGAGGAGAGACAGAGAGGAGGAGAGACAGAGAGGAGGAGAGACAGAGAGGAGGAGAGACAGAGAGGAGGAGAATAGACTGAGAGGAGGAGAATAGACTGAGAGGAGGAGAGACAGAGAGGAGGAGAGACAGAGAGGAGGAGAGACAGAGAGGAGGAGAGACAGAGAGGAGGAGAGACAGAGAGGAGGAGAGACAGAGAGAGGGAGAAGAGACTGAGAGGAGGAGAGACAGAGAGAGGGAGGAGAGACAGAGAGGAGGAGAGACAGAGAGGAGGAGAGACAGAGAGGAGGAGAGACTGAGAGGAGGAGAGACTGAGAGGAGGAGAGACAGAGAGGAGGAGAAGAGACTGAGAGGAGGAGAGACAGAGAGGAGGAGAGACAGAGAGGAGAGACAGAGAGAGGGAGAAGAGACTGAGAGGAGGAGAGACAGAGAGAGGGAGGAGAGACAGAGAGGAGGAGAGACAGAGAGAGGGAGAAGAGACTGAGAGGAGGAGAGACAGAGAGAGGGAGGAGAGACAGAGAGGAGGAGAGACAGAGGAGGAGAAGAGACAGAGGAGGAGAGACAGAGAGGAGGAGAAGAGACAGAGAGAGGGAGGAGAGACAGAGAGGAGGAGAGACAGAGAGGAGGAGAGACAGAGAGGAGGAGAGACAGAGAGGAGGAGAGACAGAGAGGAGGAGAGACAGAGAGGAGAAGAGACAGAGAGGAGGAGAGACAGAGAGGAGGAGAGACAGAGAGGAGGAGAGACAGAGAGAGGGAGAAGAAACTGAGGGTGACACACAAATAACCTCTCACTCAACGTCAACAAAAACAATTGAGATTATTGTGGACTTCAGGAAACAGCAGAGGGAGCAACCCCCTATCCACATCGACGGGACAGCAGTGGAGAAGGTGGAAAGCTTCAAGGACCTCGGGGGTACACATCAAGGACATAACTGAAATGGTCCACCCACACAGACAGTGTGGTGAAGAAGTCGCATCACCGGTGGCAAACTACCTGCCCTTCAGTACACGTACAGCACCCGATGTCACAGGAAGGCCAAAAAGATCATCAAGGACAACAACCACCCGAGCCACTGCCTGTTCACACCGCTACCATCCAGAAGGCGAGGTACAGGTGCATCAAAGCAGGGACCGAGAGACTGAAAAACAGCTTCTATCTCAAGGTCATCAGACTGTTAAACAGCCACCACTAACATAGAGAGGCTGATGCCTATATACATAGACTTGAAATCACTGTCCACTTTAATAAATTGGAACACTAGTCACTTTAATAATGTTTACATATCTTGCATTACTCTTTTACTCTTTTAAGCATTTAAGCATCTTTTAAGTTTTTCTGCGTCTCACGAATGTTCTTCTTTGTGATCCGAACACCTCAAACTTAGATCCGTCTGTCAATAACACTTTTTTCCAATCTTCCTCTGTCCAGTGTCTGTGTTCTTTTGCCCATCTGAATCTTTTCTTTTTATTGGCCAGTCTGAGATACGGCTTTTGCTTTGCATCTCTGCCTAAAGGCCAGCATCCCGGAGTCGCCTCTTCACTGTTGACGTTGAGACTGGTGTTTTGCGGGTACTATTTAATGAAGCTGCCAGTTGAGGACTTGTGAGGCGTCTGTTTCTCAAACTAGACACTCTAATGTACTTGTCCTCTTGCTCAGTTGTGCACTGGGGCCTCCCACTCTTCTTTCTATTCTGGTTTGAGCCAGTTTGCGCTGTTCTGTGAAGGGAGTAGTACACAACGTTGTACGAGATCTTCAGTTTCTTGGCAATTTCTCGCATGGAATAGCCTTCATTTCTCAGAACAAGAATAGACTGACGAGTTTCAGAAGAAAGTACCTGTAATCAAACCCATAAATGCTGATGCTCCAGATACTCAACTAGTCTAAAGAAGGCCAGTTTTATTGCTTCTTTAATCAGAACAACAGTTTTCAGCTGTGCTAACATATTTGCTAAAGGGTTTTCTAATGATCAATTAGCCTTTAAAAATGATAAACTTGGATTAGCTAACACAACATGCCGTTGGAACACAGGAGTGATGGTTGCTGATAATGGGCCTCTGTACGCCTATGTAGATATTCCATTAAAAAATCTACCGTTTCCAGCTACAATAGTCATTTACAATATTAACAATGTCTACACTGTGTTTCTGATCAATTTCATGTTATTTTAATGGACAAAAAAAGACATGGGGTCACATTTCTAAGTGACCCCAAACGTTTGAACGGTCGTGGGTATTCTTAATTCATCATTCCTTACTTAGACTTGTGTGTATTGGGTATGTGTTGTGAAATTGTTAGATATTACTTGTTAGATATTACTGCACTGTCGGAGTTAGAAACACAAGCATTTCGCTACACCCACAATAACATCTGCTAAATATGTGTATGTGACCAATACAATTTGATTTGATTTGACACACATATACACACACACACACACACACACACACACAGACGTACCGACACACACACACACTCACACGTACACACACACACACACACACACACACACACGCACTTTAGTTCTGGCACAGTCATGTCTGTAAGTCACTCAAATTACCTTTGTCATCTGTAGGTCACGTTTCTATTGAGCTGAGGAAGGATGGAGGAATGATAGAAGAAGGATAGAGGAAGGATGGAGGAAGGATGCAGGATGGAGGAAGGATGGAGGAAGGATGGAGGAAGGATGCAGGATGGAGGAAGGATGGAGGAAGGATGCAGGAAGGATGGAGGAAGGATGCAGGAAGGATGGAGGAAGGATGGAAGAAGGATAGAGGAAGGATGGAGGAAGGATAGAGGAAGGATGGAGGAAGGATGGAGGAAGGATGGAGGAAGGATGGAAGAAGGATGGAGGAAAGATGCAGGAAGGATGGAGGAAGGATGGAGGAAGGATGCAGGAAGGATGGAGGAAGGATGGAGGAAGGATGGAGGAAGGATGGAGGAAGGATGGAGGAAGGATGCAGGAAGGATGGAGGAAGGATGGAGGAAGGATGCAGGAAGGATGGAGGAAGGATGGAGGAAGGATGGAAGAAGGATGGAGGAAGGATAGAGGAAGGATGGATGAAGGATGGAGGAAGGATGCAGGAAGGATGCAGGAAGGATGGAGGAAGGATGGAGGAAGGATGGAGGAATGATGGAAGAAGGATAGAGGAAGGATGCAGGAAGGATGGAGGAAGGATGGAGGAAGGATGGAGGAAGGATGCAGGAAGGATGGAGGAAGGATGCAGGAAGGATGGAGGAAGGATGGAGGAATGATGGAAGAAGGATAGAGGAATGATGGAAGAAGGATAGAGGAAGGATGCAGGAAGGATAGAGGAAGGATGGAGGAAGGATGGAAGAAGGATGGAGGAAGGATAGAGGAAGGATGGAGGAAGGATGCAGGAAGGATGCAGGAAGGATGCAGGAAGGATGGAGGAAGGATGGAGGAAGGATGGAAGAAGGATAGAGGAAGGATGCAGGAAGGATGCAGGAAGGATGGAGGAAGGATGCAGGAAGGATGCAGGAAGGATGGAGGAAGGATGGAGGAAGGATGCAGGAAGGATGGAGGAAGGATGCAGGAAGGATGGAGGAAGGATGGAGGAATGATGGAAGAAGGATAGAGGAATGATGGAAGAAGGATAGAGGAAGGATGCAGGAAGGATAGAGGAAGGATGGAGGAAGGATGGAGGAAGGATGCAGGAAGGATGGAGGAAGGATGGAGGAAGGATGGAGGAAGGATAGAGGAAGGATGCAGGAAGGATGGAGGAAGGATAGAGGAAGGATGCAGGAAGGATGGAGGAAGGATGGAGGAAGGATAGAGGAAGGATAGAGGAAGGATGGAGGAAGGATGGAGGAAGGATGCAGGAAGGATGGAGGAAGGATGGAGGAAGGATGCAGGAAGGCTGGAGGAAGGATGCAGGAAGGATGGAGGAATGATGGAGGAAGGATGGAGGAAGGATGCAGGATGGAGGATGGAGGAAGGATGGAGGAAGGATGGAGGAAGGATAGAGGAAGGATGCAGGAAGGATGGAGGAAGGATGGAGGAAGGATGCAGGAAGGATGGAGGAAGGATGGAGGAAGGATGGAGGAAGGATGGAGGAAGGATGCAGGAAGGATGGAGGAAGGATGGAGGAAGGATGGAGGAAGGATGGAGGAAGGATGCAGGAAGGATGGAGGAAGGATGGAGGAAGGATGCAGGAAGGATGGAGGAAGGATGGAGGAAGGATGGAGGAAGGAAAGAGGAAGGATGGAGGAAGGATAGAGGAAGGATGGAGGAAGGATAGAGGAAGGATGCAGGAAGGATGGAGGAATGATGCAGGAAGGATGGAGGAAGGATGGAGGAAGGATGGAGGAAGGATGCAGGAAGGATGGAGGAAGGATGGAGGAAGGATGCAGGAAGGCTGGAGGAAGGATGGAGGACGAATGCAGGATGGAGGAAGGATGGAGGAAGGATGCAGGAAGGATGGAGGAAGGATGGAGGAAGGATGCAGGAATGATGGAGGAAGGATGGAGGAAGGATGGAGGAAGGATGCAGGATGGAGGATGGAGGAAGGATGGAGGATGGATGAAGGATGGAGGATAGAGGATGGATGAAGGATGGAGGAAGGATGGAGGAAGGATGCAGGATGGAGGAAGAAGTTAAATGGTTTTTGAACATTGAGATTCACTCACAGCATTTCAAAAGTGAGGAAAGTGATGAAAGTGAGGAAAGTGAGGAAAGTGAGGAAAGCCAAAATGTCTTGCAGGCCAAAGTACCTGTTTTTTTCCGTCTCACAAAGCAGAAGTCAAAGTACTTTGTTGTCAGTGAGGTGGAAAATTGGATTTTCTTCTGGGGACAAAATGGTAGAACAGCTTTAACAGTACAACCGCCTGGCCTTGAAGTCTATAAGTAACCCGCTAGAGAACGTTGAGACAATGACCGCCAACGATGATAAATAAGCATAACACAAACTCATCATTACACTTTTGTTTTTCTAAATTAAATCAACCTCTTCACCCTCCTTATCATGCAGTTAGGCCTAGTTTAAATTACATTGTGAAGTCATTTAAAAGTTATTGTGAAGTAAGGTGCAACAATTATCACCCATTCATCCATTTCTCATTCATTCAGTGAGGAGAGAGAGACGCATTAGCGTCTGGCTGGGTACCAACGTCATACAGGACATTGTCTTGGAGCCTGGCTGGGTACCAACGTCCTACAGCACATTGTCTTGGAGCCTGGCTGGGTACCAACGTCCTACAGAACATTGTCTTGGAGCCTGGCTGGGTACCAACGTCCTACAGGACATTGTCTTGGAGCCTGGCTGGGTACCAACATCCTACAGGACATTGTCTTGGAGCCTGGCTGGGTACCAACGTCCTACAGGACATTGTCTTGGAGCCTGGCTGGGTACCAACATCCTACAGGACATTGTCTTGGAGCCTGGCTGGGTACCAACATCCTACAGGACATTGTCTTGGAGCCTGGCTGGGTACCAACGTCATACAGGACATTGTCTTGGAGCCTGGCTGGGTACCAACGTCCTACAGCAGGACATTGTCTTGGAGCCTGGCTGGGTACCAACGTCATACAGGACATTGTCTTGGAGCCTGGCTGGGTACCAACGTCATACAGGACATTGTCTTGGTGCCTGGCTGGGTACCAACGTCCTACAGGACATTGTCTTGGAACCTGGCTGGGTACCAACGTCCTACAGCACATTGTCTTGGAGCCTGGCTGGGTACCAACGTCCTACAGGACATTGTCTTGGAGCCTGGCTGGGTACCAACATCCTACAGGACATTGTCTTGGAACCTGGCTGGGTACCAACGTCCTACAGGACATTGTCTTGGAGCCTGGCTGGGTACCAACGTCCTACAGGACATTGTCTTGGAGCCTGGCTGGGTACCAACGTTCTACAGCACATTGTCTTGGAGCCTGGCTGGGTACCAACGTCCTACAGAACATTGTCTTGGAGCCTGGCTGGGTACCAACGTCCTACAGAACATTGTCTTGGAGCCTGGCTGGGTACCAACGTCCTACAGGACATTGTCTTGGAACCTGGCCGGGTACCAACGTCCTACAGCACATTGTCTTGGAGCCTGGCTGGGTACCAACGTCCTACAGGACATTGTCTTGGAGCCTGGCTGGGTACCAACGTCCTACAGGACATTGTCTTGGAGCCTGGCTGGGTACCAACGTCCTACATGACATTGTCTTGGAGCCTGGCTGGGTACCAACGTCCTACAGGACATTGTCTTGGCGCCTGGCTGGGTAGCAACGTCCTACAGGACATTGTCTTGGAGCCTGGCTGGGTACCAACGTCCTACAGAACATTGTCTTGGAGCCTGGCTGGGTACCAACGTCCTACAGCAGGAGATTGTCTTGGAGCCTGGCTGGGTAGCAACGTCCTACAGGACATTGTCTTGGAGCCTGGCTGGGTACCAACGTCCTACAGAACATTGTCTTGGAGCCTGGCTGGGTACCAACGTCCTACAGCAGGAGATTGTCTTGGAGCCTGGCTGGGTACCAACGTCCTACAGCACATTGTCTTGGAGCCTGGCTGGGTACCAACGTCCTACAGGACATTGTCTTGGAGCCTGGCTGGGTACCAACGTCCTACAGGACATTGTCTTGGAGCCTGGCTGGGTACCAACGTCCTACAGCACATTGTCTTGGTGCCTGGCTGGGTACCAACGTCCTACACCACATTGTCTTGGAGCCTGGCTGAGTACCAACGTCCTACAGAACATTGTCTTGGAGCCTGGCTGGGTACCAACGTCCTACAGCACATTGTCTTGGAGCCTGGCTGGGTACCAACGTCCTACAACACATTGTCTTGGAGCCTGGCTGGGTACCAACGTCCTACAACACATTGTCTTGGAGCCTGGCTGGGTACCAACGTCCTACAGGACATTGTCTTGGAGCCTGGCTGAGTACCAACGTCC